>NC_071286.1:32636510-32699687 GCF_943735745.2 Anopheles bellator
ATTGTGGAGGGCTATTACCCCAACACACGCTCTATCGGGAAGAGCGCGATTAGGAACCGTTCCGCTATCAGGCGGTTGTGTATTAGACCGCGAGATACAGCCCTCCACAATTGGTCTCAATGTTCGCCGCCCCACCCCAGTTCTCGCCTATGATAATTATGTTTTGAGAACCTAATTAAAGAAGGCAAGAAGGCGCGGGGCTGAGAGAGCAACGGAAACGGGGGCCTCAGCAGCCTCTAATAGAGAGCCGGCAAAAGGCGTACAGTTCCAGACACGGAATGGCTGAAACTGTGCAGTACCGCTAACTGCTGCCCGTCCGAAACGCAAACGGGGCCAAGTTCCCCAGCTGGCGGCCGTGTGTGGTACCGATTCCAGGTTGCTGTATTCGATTGATTATCTGGGGCCCCAAAGCAGCACTTCTGGGTGGGTGCCAACGGTACCTACTCCACAGCCTCAGGTGTATCTCCTGCTTGGGACAGGCCACGGACGACATCTCACCATAGACACGCTACACACGCCTCTACTGTCAATCACCACAGGGGTCAGGAGGCGCGATAACCCCGCCCGGAACCTCGGGCGGGCTGGATTGAACCAGATCCAGGACAGTCTTTGGGACTGTGAGGCGTCTCCGCAGGGCACTTACTCCAGGGCGGGCCGTTATCTTATCTGAGAGTGAGCTTCTGAAGCCGAGTGCAGCACGCAGTTTAGACGATCACCATTCGGGGGGACGCGCGATAAGCCCTCCTCCGGTTGGGACAGAATTGGTCGAGTCCACGACCTTTGGAAGCGCGTTTCCCCGACGACCCAGAGAGATGCTGATTCTGGCACGGTTAAGGAGCTTCTCGGTTTGGGCTAATGGCGGCCGACTCTTGAACACGTGCCAAAAACCCCGAGCGCCTTTTCAAGGATTTGGCCTGGGATTCGTTTCGAGAAATGTCAGCACCCGGGCGGCGCTCTAAGGAAGAGATAAATTTTCTAAACTGCTAACAACGACGACGACGACGAATCGGCCTTCGTTGCTTGCCAACAACGACCGAAAAAAACCACCACTCGCGGTCGCTCGTGTCCTTTTTGGTGATGCCGGGCACCACCACCCCCCTCTCACAGGCAATGTTGTGACGGCCCACAGGCCCTTTTTTGATCGATAGGGTCGGGGCTGCCAGCAGCCCGAAGGATCCGCCAAACCGCGAGCGCCGCTTCCGATCCCCACCGAGTGCAGCCCCCCTGGTCGCCCACAACAAATGGTTGGCCAGCGCGGCGTTTGTGGGTGACTTTGGGCAAGGTTGCACCCGTCCCGCGGCTGGCCACCTCGAGCCCCAATAATGTAGGCTGGCGCTGCTGGCTTTCGACAGAGCGTGTGGCATTTGACGAAGCAGCAAACACAACGACCCAATCGTCGATTGGCCTCCCGCTCTACCCCCACGCACACATGCGCGGGCGCGGAAAGGGCATTAGGAAAAAGTGGCACATTTTCTAGCGACGAGAGTGTTGCAATGTTGCCACCAAACCGAACCCGAAAGAGAAATGCACCGCACACCGACCGGGGGGTTGCACTCCTTTCGTTGTGGCGGGGCGGCCCTTGAGTCCGCGTCCTTCGGTTCTAGAATGGAAATTTGAGTGCCACACTCGGGCGGGGTCGGGTCGTTACGTGCTGCTGGTGACCTTCAAACCGCTGTGTGTGTCGGTGGTGGCGGGGAGGCTATTGCACAACCACCAGCCGGAGTGCATCGGAAGGGCTCGTCCACACTACAAGACGATGATGCGCGCCGAGCGTTCGTTGAGATCATAAACGCCATAAGATCGCTCACGTGGCCGCCCCGTGCGTGTCTTATCCGCCTTCTGCGATTGAATGATCAGCTTGGATACAGGGCTCTCTCTCTTTCTCTGTCTCGGACAGCAGAGCATAGCAGAGAGTGTCAAAAGTCCTCCCCGCCAACGGGTTGGCGACTTTTCGGACAAACGATCGCGCGGCGCGGCTTAACGTCATCCGAAGTCTCAATTAGAGCGCCTGCGCTAACTTCAAAAAATGACTCTCCGTATTTTCCGTACAGCGCACCAACAACCAACATGGTCTTCCGTTCCAGCGGCAGCATGTGGAATGTGTGCCATCTCCTCCATGCGATTCATAGCTTCGTCGTCGTGTTGTGCCGCTAACCTAGAACCTTTTGCGGTTTCTTCTTCCGTGTCATGTGCAGTGCGTGACACATCGTGTGGCCGGTACTACCAAACAAGCACGCACACACCTTAAAGTCTGTGGCACGAACGATTCCGGCCACGCACATTCCATCGTCACCTTCCTCTTCCTTCTTCATCGACGGCGAATTATGGGGCGGTGATGAAACGCGCCACGGTGACGGCGACAATGTTTGCCGTGCGCGTGTTGTGGAAACACACGTTGACCAACAAAACACGTAACTCCGGGGCTCGGGCCTCGGCCAGGCCAGTAATCTGGGCGCTGGGTGCGCTCCGTCCACGTCGTCGTCCTCCTCCGACGCGTGCGTGGGCTGCCGCGCGGGATTTACTAAAAATGTACAGCAAACGTAAAAGCGTTTAGTGTTTTGCGCGGTTCCTGGTGCCCTTTTTTTCCCCCACGACTTCTGGTCACGGCTCCGGGCGTGGTGTACTTGGCTCTGCTTGTTGCTGGTGGCCAAAAGAAGCTTACATCTCGGTTCGAAAATACATCGCACAAACTTTTCACCGACCTAATTTTCCCGACCCAACCCGTCTCGATCGCTCTCTCGCTCCCATTGCCCCTCTCTCTCTCTCTGTGTGTCTCGGTGGCCTCGATCCTCCGAATTAACCGTTCCGATCGGGCCCCGCCAACCAACAACGGTTCTCCGGCGACGGCGGGACCGTAATCCGTCCAAATCCGTCCGCGCAACGTGGAGAACAGGTGGGTGGCCGTTTTTACTCGATTTTCCCCCTCTCGCGCGCTCTCTCTCTCTCTCTCGGTTGTGAGCTGCACACGTTTCGCCATTAAATCCAACAAATCAATCGCTCCCAACTCTGTATGTGCCGGCGCGGGGTGGTCACTATCAAACGCGTGGCACACACGACACTCTATTGCCCATTAGGACACCCCATCATCGGGCGCAGCAGTGCGCCAAACACTTACGGTTCCGCGCTCTTTCCGTCCCTCTGTCGCCCTCTGTTGCCACAACACGGAACGGAAGGTTGATAAGCGCGCCGTGACACAATTTGCGCCCTTGGTCGCAGGTCTCGCGGCCAGGGAGAAAGGAGAGTGTCACACTAGTGGGAATGGTTCGGTATGCTGTGTCCACCCCAAACACACAGCCAGACGACGGCGGACGGCGAATGAGCAAGAAAACACCGTTTTCTTGCTGCCACCCGTCCGTAACGAGCGCGGTGAGGAGCGAAGGAGGTTTCTCCTAGTTTCATCAAACTTTTCGAATCTCGCATCATCAACCGTGCCGTGCGCGATGATGGCCGCACGCGGATTGGGCCAGAGAAAGTTTTTTTTTCCCCCTCTTTCGGCCGTGATCGGTCGTGAGATCGAAACGAGGGGGGGATCGGTATCACAAAAATTGCTGATGACAAAATACGACGACGACGACGGTCGAGGATGACGATGATGACGGATCTGGGACGGATGATGTGGTGTACGCGGTTCGAGTTGTCCTGCACAACACACAGACTCGCGGTGTGTTAGGAGGAGGCGCGGGTGTTGTGTTGTAGGCGCACTCGGGAACAGCGCGCGATAAGCGGGGCGTCGTGGCTACCGTATCCTGTTTCTCCTCGTGGCCCACACCACCACAACCAACCGCGCCCCAACAACACACAACCATGGCCACGGACAATGAGTCACCGCGCGCGGGGTTACGCACTCCTTATTATGCACACATACACAGGCCCTGCACGCACGCACACCGAGAGTGAGCAATCCAGTCCGACCGGTGTGGCTGGCGATCGTGATTGATCGTGAACGAACGAACGAACGAACGAAAAAAACCTGTGTGTCACACATCTCCCCCCCCCGGTGCGGGAATTCCGGTTCCGAGATGGGATGATGAGGGCCTCCTCCTGACTCCTAGTAGACGACACTAATGAATCTGGCACAAATCTTTCTGCCGCTCCTGTGGTGTTCCTCCTCTGGCCGGATCCGTCGTCGTGATGCTGGTCCGTCCGCAGGGCTGACTGCAAACATCCGTGGGGGTCTCCTCTTCGGCAACAATCCGCGTTCCGATACAGGTGATGCTGGGGCCGCGTTGGTAGTGTATCGGAGCAGCAATCGCAGCCGACTGACTGGTGGAGACGCGCGCACACAACAGCTGAGCCCGGACCGCGCGTGAGATGTTGCTGGTGGGCACCAGGTGGGCTGCGCTGCTCCTGGCTGGCGGTGGCGCTGCTCCCTAAAACGCCGTGGGCCGCGCGGCACACCTTATCGGGGAGCCAGATGGAAAAGCACTGAAATGGCCCGGCCGCGCACTAACGGGTAAATAGCTTTCAAGTGCGCGCATACACTCGTACTGAGCAGCAGCACAGCACACACTACCATCATCATCGTCATCATCATCGTCATCATCGCCACCGTCGTCATCACGACTCGCAACGCGCATTCCGTTTCTTGCGCTCTCTCTCTCTCCCTCCTATCGCGAAACGCTCGCTCGATACAGCTCTCTCTCTCCCATCATCATCATTATCCCCTCTCTCTGTCTCACTTGTGCGCTTTCTATCGCGCGAGAAAGACCGAATCGTCCACAGCACAACACCCCACAACGACCCACTCCAACACCAGCAGACATACGCACGCACACGCGCACACGATGGGGTGGTGGGCGCGTGCGCGTGCTCGTGTGCGCGGTCGTGGTCACTCACGATGGCGCGCGCGCGCATCTCCCAAATCACGGCTAAAAATTGGCCACCGACCGGAAAATTGCGTCCCCTAGTGTGTGTCCTGGGGCCTCACATCCTGGCCGGGACCAAAACGCACACACGTAAGAAGTTTTGGGCGCACCACCAAATGGACGCGCGAATCGATTCCGTGGAAAGGAAAACTCCGGCTTAGAGAGGGAGGGGGAGCTGTCGTGGAAAAACTCTATGCCCCGCACACACCCACACCACCATCCATTGTGTGGTGGTGGGGCCACCCTAAATATAAAACTGTGAGAGCGCGCGCGCGCCTGTGTTGGGAGGAAAATCTTGGCCCTTTGCTCGCCTTTCCAATTTTCCGTGGGTGCCCACCCTAGCACGCTCTCTCTCTCTCTCGCACACACTCGCTTTCTTTGTCCTTCTATCTGCACCACAAACTGTAAGCTCTTTGCATCTCTATCTTGCACTCCAATTGTCTGTCTCACTCTCGTGACACGCGGAAAACTTTCTCAGCACTACCCATCATCGAACGGTTTTCCCTCGCGTGCTTTGCTCTGCTGCCGCTGCACACTGTGTCGATGATTTCCCTTCCATTTTCCAGCACGATCTGAGAGCTCCGCGGTTGTTTCACTCCACCCGTCGGTGGAAACTTAGCCCGTTCTCGCTCACACGTTCACGAACGGTGAAAGAAAATTCGAATAGCGAAAGGGTGTGAGAGAGAGCGAACCACTCGCTCGCTCGCTCGCTCTCTCCCTTCTCATCCACCAGTAGGCCTCTCGCCGACATGTGTCATGTTGGCGTCGAGCGCTCTATTTGTTTCCCGCGAATCCGTTACACATGCCCCTGGCATGGCATTCCCCGCTGCCGTCGCTGCCACTGTGATTTACACACTTCCCTCCAAAGGGTTAAGGGAGAGAGAGAGGCGGCGGGACATTCGTGGAAACATAGAAAATGCGATCGATCGCGCGCACCAGCCACAACAGCGTAGCCATAGCAGCAGCAGCAGCAGCAGCTGTTATGAGCCAAAGTCACCCCACAGACACAAACACAGAGAGAGAGAGTGTTGTGTTTTGGGGACGAGCATTCTGCGCCGTAGTAGGCTGCGCTCGCGCGCCGATGGCAGCATGTCAAACAAAGTGACTTCTGTACCACATTCCATCTCATCGGTAATATTCGATCGACGAGAATTGATAGTCCCCCGCCTCCAAAGTCTATTGTTTCGTCTAGGTTAGCACCGTGTTCCGTAAATGGCGGAACGCGGCGCGGTTATTTGCTAAACAAGCTCCGGAGACTCACGCAGGCCACCTCAATCTCGCGCTCCAATAATATGCTGCTCTCTTCGCCGTTCTTTAAATCCGCCACTCTCGGCAGTTTGTTCGTAATTCGAACGCGTAATTCGCATTGATTTTTAATCATTATCAATTCCCGGCACCCCATCACCGGCAGGCCGTGCGCTCGCGTAATAATGGAGCATAATTAGCAACTGGATTAAGGCCCAACGGCCCCAACGGAGGCCCCCCGTTCGGTGGCAGTGGGGAATTAATTTCGTTAGAACGGTGCTCTTGCCTCTTCGCACGGGTTTTTAAATGCAATTATTAACATATAGTTTACCCAATTCCGCTCATCCGCAGCAGCACACTGGCGGTAGTGACGGGGGCCTAACGCCCCTTCCGGGGCACTATTACAGAAACTTAACAGTATTCTCTCCGTTACTCGCGCGCGCCTTCCGCGCGGCGCGGTCCATCTTTCTGCGCTGTTCCTCCTTCATTCTTCTCAACCACGACCGGTCCTAACGCTGCCCCCCCCCATCTTCTTGTCCCACTTGCACACGCACAGCTGACCCGCGGACTCGGTCATCAGGCTCGCGCGCGGCGTCTTCTCGCTCTGGTATTGTTCCGTTTTTTGGTGTGTGCTAAAAATCCTAACATCGTGTAGCGGCCAGCAACCAAACATTGGATGGGTCTCTCTATCGCTCTCTCTCTGTCTCTCTCTCTGCTTCGAACTGTCTGTAATGACTCGCATCAACTCTTTCGTTGTCGCACTTCGACATTCTTTCGACATTGTCCTCCCGCTGCTGGCGCAATGCCCGGCGCGCGGGGTGGCACACAATGCACTGCCGCGCGAACAGTTGCATTGGCACTCCACGACCATTGTTTTTCGGTCCGTCTGTCGGATCATCCACGATCACACCACCCCATCTCATGATGATCGGACGCAACATCAGCAGCAACAGCAGCAAACGGTCGTTGTTGCACTTTGAATGCATTACCGAGAGAGGACTTGCGCTAAAATTCGAGAGAAAAAATAGAGAGTGAATGAGAGAGAATTTGGGGGCGTACTTCGTCGAGAAGTCCGAGGGCGAAACGAGTCAAAACCACCAAACTGACCACAGAACGCGCTTATCGAGCGCGGCTCGCGGAACTCATTGGCAAGTCGGCGATTAATCGCTGTAAAACCAGCTGACCCTGCCAACAACTTGCTGTCATCCGATGTTAAAGTTTCCGAAACAATACAAACGCGGTCATTAGAATCGAACGTGTGCGCCGTCGTCGTGTTTATGACGTAACGAAGAGCATCGAGCGGAATGAACGAACCTCGTCGTTCGATTGGAAACCGACGAAGATCTGCGCTTCGATGTTATGACATATTTTAATGGTAAATTAAGTAAATGGATAAAATAACCGTAAATTGACCTTTCAGATATAATTTGGCTTTTGTACATGGGGCAAAAGTTTGACCAAAAAGTATGTTGGCCCACGGATCTGGACCGTGCTTCTGGACCAATTGTTTCCTGCGTCTCGTTTTTGAGACGATTTGGTGCGGAGCGCGCATAGTTTAACTGCGCTGCGCTGCGCTGTGTTTTCGTGAAACGCATACCGAACACAATGTCCGGGACCCGTTTTCTCGTCAAACTGCAACGGTGGGCCCCCTCGGGCGCCTAAGCTCACACCTTAGAGAGCTCAGGCCCGGATGTGTAATCGAGTGCATCGGAGGAACCCCAGGCGCGGCAATGAACGGACACAACTCCCGCAAGGTGCACTAGACAACAAACTCAACTACGCACCAGATGCTCCAGATATGTTGCGGTAAAACTGTTTGTGGCCACCCTTCGCAGCGCTTTTCTCTTCTTCGGCAGGCAAAAACAATGCGCGATGCGCCGTGTAGAGGATCACCCGAGGGGGGCCGGTGGTGCATCAACAGTGGAGAGAGTATCTATGTTTTCGCAAACACGGTGTGCAATCCGGTGGAGCGCAACATCGGTGCTTGGGGGAGGCCTTGTGATATGCTGCGCGGGCGAAGAATTAGACACACTTTTCCCTGCGTCAAAAAGCTACAACAGCACCGCACACTTTTGAGGGAGATTGGCAACTTTGCGAAGGGTAATGAACCCTCTGCAGATCACCCAATGTTGTGGGGACCGAACCGTTTTAGAATCTAAAGCACCGTTCATGCCGTTACCTTGCTGGATATGAACTGAAAATCGTTGGTCGTTGGAAGCCTTGAAAATTATTCTCGATAATGACCCGCGACTTTGTTTTCCATCGCCATGACACTTGAAAGGACTGTCGAAAGCATAATAAAAATTGATTGTATGAGCAGCAGTAGTATGTAGTAGTAGTTTTCATTGTTTATATGTTTTTTTTTTCTAGTTTTCGCAGGTGCAACCAATTACTGATCAAGAAAACCTACATGCAGGGAAAGGATTGGAGGAACATTTTGGCACGAAATCCCCAGGAAGCGAAATGTAGTGCATTAATTTTGAGTACTCACGATTTCATCGTTGATTCGCCGCCGAAAACGGGGGTCCAATACCGGGTGTTGAGCCGCATACATTAACTTGTTCACTACGCTGCTAAAAACACGATCACGGTGGGTTCGTCTCTACGGGTACCGGGGCGCGGTGCGTTTAGAAGGCGAACAGGGCGAAGGCCCCCCCCCTTCATGTACTGCTGCTGCGGCCCGTGTTTGGACAAACGCTATGGGCGGCCAATTTCATTTTTCGTTTCAGTTCAATGCAAAATTAACCAATGTGCTATGTTTTAACGCCTGAAAAGCTATCGGCGGCCGTTTGCTAACCAATTAAAATGAGCAGGAAACCAGCGCGCGGTTGCCGTGTCCTTAGAGGCGCGATTTCTTTCTCGCATTATTGGCAGGTTTTTGAACTGTTCATAATAATGAAGTAACCATACCGCGCACAGTAACGAGTCTCTAAGGCTGGCTGGGGGCGCTGGAATGCAGTGGAGCTACAAGGCTGTGAACGCCACACAGCGCCACGCCGCCACTCTCTCTCCCTTTACTTTGCTTTGTACCCACAGCAACACACAGCGCCGCCATTAACGGAGAGACGACAATAACGGAAAAAGTGTTGATGCAAAAAAAATCGCGAGGCCACCGTGCACATCGCGCATAAATCATCGCCGCGCACGGTACAGCGAAGGCACGCGGGTGTGGCGGCGGTGGCGAGACCGGCCACTAAACGGTACGAGCCGTTCGATGCACTTTATCTGGTGCATAGAAAATCACTCAAGAGAATCAAAGCGCACTACTGCGCGCGGGTGCACTGTGCGCAGCGGAACAAACGGTTCCCCTGTCGCTACCCGCTATCGCGCTGTCGCTGGACTGCGCTGCTGGTGCCGGAGAAAGCGCGACCGGGAGAGGGTGCATATGAGCGGATCGCGCGATTCAAATCGCGCACCAGAGAATGCTAAATGTCGGGGGCAGACAAATCATTAAAAGCAAAGCAAAAGAATGCTCAAGCAAATCAGCGCAAGTGCCGCTCACGAACGGCTTTTCTCCCCCGTGTTTTCTCCAAGCTATTTGCGCAACCGTATCGCACACGCAAGGTAGCGCGGGCACAACAGAATCCACCCCTGGTTTCAGGTGGCCTTCCGAAGGCGACTCAATAATGCGTGGACCACGGTTGCACTGCAATTCCCATAAGTTCCCGCCATCTGCTGGGGGGATCGATCGATCGAGCCATCGCAGAGTGGAAAAACTTGCCGCGATTTGACCAGAGCATGAGTAATCAACAGCAACATTGGAACCCGGCCAAAAACCTGAGTCAACAAACGCGACCGACCCGTCCACCGATAGTAACATTGAACTATGCTGTGTCCGAAAACAGAACTAAGCATTACTTTGAGAATGAATTCGAAATCTTTTTGAACGCAACGAAAACGGTTTGAACGCAACTAAACACGATAAGTTTGGCCGAGGAAATCGCTCTTCATTAACGTTAACTTTTCGTTGGTTTTACACCGGCAACCCACCTTCTTCGAAGGTAGTAAGATTTATTTTCGGCCCTCTTCTGTCCTTTTCTCTTCGCCGCAGTCGGGACCAAGTGCATGCCAAACCTGCTAAGCTAAAGACCGTGATGACCCTAGCAGCCGACCGACCAAATGCACCGATCAGCGACATTGCAAATGACCGCGATATATTTTTATATTCGTCAAAGCGGCGGCCAGTTACTGAAACATATTGTAACTAGCGATCAGGCTGGTTAATGTGCAACCCCTGTGACCATACTTTGTCTACTAAACTGTTGCTCGTTCCAATGGCACGACTAATTATTATCAGTTGGAGCAGATTTTCCACCCAGGCACGCCTACAGAAAAGAACGGGACCGTCCTCTAGGACGTTCTCGCTGGCAACCTTTCTTAGTGCCGCCGAAAATCATGAGACTGTCCGACGTCAGCACAGCGGGCGCACGGTAGGACCGATCGCCCGAAAAAGATCACCAATATCCTTCGCACTGCTCCGCTCAGGACGGATGGGGCATCGCGCGTCGAATAGGTCGAAAGTGTCGCGATGCAAATTTGGCACAAACATGCCATTTACGTTCCTGCGCCTGCCCTCATTCCACGCTACACACCCTACTTATCCGTTGGCGCGAGATGCATCTAATGCATGTGGCGGCCCCCAAACTGCGCGTCCGCCTCCTTCAACAGACTCTGGGGCTTGGTACCCGCCACCGCTCGGTATGCGCCGCCTGGGTGGTGGTCAGCATCGATTGGTGCCATCGGGTGCGGTACACATTCGCGACAGCAGCGCGCTGTTGTCGTGGACTCCGCGCGCGCACTGCACAGCTTGCAGTCCCACTTGCAGTTGCGCGCGGCCTGTGTCGCTATGGGGTTGATTTTATAAAAATAAAACGTAATTACATAAAATAATCGCATTTGCCAAGAAACTGCTGCCTAGCGTGAGGTGGCACAGCAAGCGCGGACGATGTAGGTACACACTTCTCTACTGGTGACCCTTCCGTCGGGTGGATGTATTTTTGTCTGCCCATACAAATGAATTAATCCTCAGCGCGAATGAGCGACGAGTGTTTACACACGAGTGGCACACCACCAGAGTGCACCTCCTCTCGGCACTTGTCGCTGCCGGCCACAGGGTTCTTCCCTAAGAAAGTTGCCCAGAATTTATGGTCGCAACATGTGCCCTGGCAGGCAGGATTTCATATATCAATGAAACATTTGACCAGGATCGTTTCATTTAATTGGACAAAATGACGTGATTAATCGATCGCAAAAGGTGTCCCTTTTTGCGTCCCTGAGAAAGCCTTCGCTACCTTTCACGGTGCATTTATGTTTTCTACACGCACGATTAGGTGCAAATTTCGTCAAGTGCCTATAACCAATTTATTACCAATGTTCTGATGTAACTCAATCAACAATCAGACATTCGTTGAAAATTTAAACTAAAATAAATAAAACAATTTCCTTTCATTTTTTGTAGTCTTTCTAGTAAGAGTAGCTTGAATAGAAAAACTCGAGGCTCAATCTGCGATGTGAACCCAAAGAAACAGGCTCTGCTGCTGATCGACCATTACAATATGGCGCATGGGGGTTTAATTAAACAGTTCCTAACGAAACACCTCAACAAAGGAAGAAATGCCTGCCATCGGTGGAGCAGATTGTCCCGTCTCCCTTCACTTGAGATTTCCTGCGTTGCGCTCCAAATCGAACACATTGCATACGACTGTGAGGTTCATTGCATGCAACACACCATGCGGCCATTCTGCGCCCTATCCGCCTTTCGAAATTGCAATTGCACCCGGTACCCGGATCAAAAAACCCGTTCAAAACGCGCAGCGTGAAGCTTTTTCAAATGCTCCCCGCAGGGTAAAGCTTTCACGGACCATTTTCCCCTCTCGTGGTAGCGCTCATTTTCCCGGCGCAACCGTCACTCACGGTAACTCATCAGCACACACCAGGGAAAGTACGTGAGCTTTTCTCGATTGACTGCACCCTCTCTCCGGCCAGCCACCGATTTTCCCTGAGACCGTTCCGGTGGTGGTGGCGAGAAAAAGGTGGGTTCACTCCCTATGAGACACGGTGGTGCAGTGAGAACTGTCCCGGCCACTGAGATACCACCAGATGTGTTCACTTGAGTGTTTCAAATGCAAAGCGAGCACAAGGTGTATCCCAGAGGCAGAGGTTCCTAGAGGGATGCTGCTTCCGTTTCTGGTGTGCTGCTGGTCGCGCGTGGGACGCTTCTAAAACGTAATGGTTGAATGCATCAACAAGGGGCTACGTACCAGAGCCACATACTTACGCGGTTCCAATCACTCAAACGGCGTTTCGCGGCTGCCTGTCAAACAAACGGACGCTTTGTCCAATCATTTGCGGGTGCTTCAGCTGAAATGAACAAAATAAGGCAAAAACATGATCGATCGCACTTGGCCTGCGGGCGGTCGTATCGCTCCCACACACTACTTGGGGACGCATCTACTGGTGGTGGTACTTTACCGCGCACTCACGTTTTGTAGCGTTATAGATGGGGCTCCGGTTGAGCCGTGTGACTCACAAGTCACGTTCCGCGCACCACGAACAACAGCAATCGAGCACGTGTTGATGTAATTGGCACGGTTTCGTGCACGGGTCGCCGGCCGGGTGACCTGAGGACGGGCCCTTGTTGTGGTGGTGCCTGAATAGAAGCAAGACCAAAGCGCCCAAATAAGTCAATATCGATCTACTAAAAAGAACCACGGAGGAATAGTTCATTCGTGGAAAATATGGAGGTGTACGAAACACGCTTACCCTAGGAATGAACACTTTTTGAGTGACGTAATACGTGCGGCGAGCGACACACGAACCACTCAGTTGAATCACGGAACCAGCGCGCCGTAGCAGCGGCAGCTGCAGAAAGGGGTGAAACGCGAGCCTCCGCCGCATCTGCCGCTGGGGGAACCGCGGGGAGATAATGTGTTTCGCTACACGGTACTCGGTGGTCCCACATTGGCGTTGGTGTATGTGACGGCTGCCTTTTGGCGATCCGCGCGCCTCGGCTCCACACATTCTGCGAGAGCAACCCACCCCCCCGTTCGCGGATCGATGTAAAGGGGGTCCGGTCGTCTCTCTCTCTCTCTCTCTCTCTCTGGCTCGTTTTCTCTTTGTGAACCGTCCAAGGTTCGCAGCACGGCCGTAACGAGCGCGTTTCGATGTGTTCGTTGCGCATGTCGTTGACGGTGGCCTCCACTCCACACCGTGGGCCA
The DNA here is from genome assembly GCF_943735745.2 of Anopheles bellator. Classification (NCBI taxonomy): domain Eukaryota; kingdom Metazoa; phylum Arthropoda; class Insecta; order Diptera; family Culicidae; genus Anopheles; species Anopheles bellator. Next base: position 32,649,838 of record NC_071286.1, read on the forward strand.
CGGCACCTTCGTCGCGATGTTCTTCTCGCGCGTTCAAGTTCAAGTTTAACAACCAACCATGCTTCTCCACCACCCGGCGGCGCGCGCGCCCCGGTCGCTGCCAGGAACTGCACTAGCAACAGCACCAGCAGCAGCTGTCCGCTGGCGATCGAACCAATACGAGCTCAGTTTGTATCTGGATCTAGCTCGCCCGTCCGTCCGTGGCACCGTGTCTTTCGCTTTCGTTGTAGCGACCTGCGCGGATGGTGTGCGGCGCGCGCGTGTGGTGGGCCCCGCGACCGGTTACCGCGGCTGCGTTCCCTACATATGGCTCGGGAGAGCCGCGCCGTGTGTTCTTCACAAGTTCAAGGTGTTTGCAATTCGCCGCTGTACAAGTTACCGCATCTTGGCGCTGCCTTGCTCCACATCTTTTGCTGCTGTCTTGCAGGCGCGAGCCGATCGGCGTTTCTTCGTTTTCTGATACTTCTCCCACCAGCTGGCCTACTTCTTGTTTGGCCGATTTATTCTGAAGCTGCGCCGCGCACACATCGAAGATCGCGCGCGCGATGATCGGCGTCGTGTATAAGCGGCTCCTCTCTTTCCATTTGACGCATTGTGTTTTACTTGGCCACATACATTTCGGTGCTGGTTCGACTAAAATTATTGGCATCTTGCGCTGAAAAAAAAAACAAAAAGAAAGACCAAACGGATTAGAAGAATTGCTCATTTTGAAAAACGATAGCTCTACTGCTTCCCGTTCCATTCGATGATTTGATGGCGCTAGTTGCTCTGTTGCTCTTTTGCTAACGAATTACCGTCCCAGCACCGAAAACCGAGTGACATGCATAAGCACACGCAAACAACAGCGCCGACAATGGTCGGATCTCGTGCTGGTGTAACTAATAAATGGTGACCAAATTCAAACCAAACCCGAGAAACGCCACAAACTGGACGACACAAGGAAAACAACGCCTCCAAATGGAAGGCTAATGGAAACACACGACGATTTACGGAATTCGCGGCGGCGGCCCCGATGAGGCTATAACACACCGCGCGCGGATAGAACATCTCACTTCGTTGCGCAACTACCAACACAGGCGGCAATCCGGCGCGGGGGTAGGATCTATAAAAATAATTTTCAACACTATGTTCCACACAGAACCATCCGCCCCGGGTATGGCCACATCGCACACATTCGACACGGGCCTCCGCCGTGTGCACCTTCCTTCCAGCAGCACACCCATTGCAAATGGCGGCGGAATCTAGGAACGGTGTGCACATCCCGCAGAACCCTCTACTACCCCTCCGGGTTGCCACCCCAACATTATTGCCAGCTAGGCAAGTGTTCTGTGTCTGTTGGCGACGGGCACAGGGCACACATATGCACGCACAGCACCCGCCGCCGTCGCCACCGCGCCGTTCCCATTGCTCATCGAGCATTGACAAGTGGTGTGCGCTGGTCGGGCACACACAACCCATCAGCAGCGTCGGCCACGCACAGCTACTACCACAATCCGCTGGAACCGAGAGCTCTTCTGGCGACTTCTTTTGCCGTGTCTTCTTCGCCTAGGCCAACCCGGTAGAGAGGAATGAGGCTAGAGAAACGCGCGCTTGCATCCCATCCCATCGGCGGGCGGACTACGCAGTAGAAGAAACGTATTCTTGATTGGCCACAAGTTGGCCACAAGTGCAATTGCGCACGGCAAAACGCAAACTTTCACTGTTACCCCAAAAAGTGTATCATGGTCGAGCGAAACCAGGATAAAACGAAGGGCCAAAGGGAGGCCCTACAAAATAGCACATCCCCTCAATAGATCTTCCGGAGCTTCAGTGTGCGGAAAAGGGCTGCTTCGAAACCGGAGAAAACCTGCAGGAACCTGTTTCCTGCGACAGGCTAGTTATGATTTCAAGTTCATACACGGCGTATGCCCCCGCCGCAGGGCCATAAAATCGATCGAGCAAGCTCCCGCGCTATCTTCCCAGTCCTCCCCAATGGGTGTTACAAAAGGGAATCAGCCCCATCAGAGCAATTTTTAAACGACTCGAAAAAAGGCAGTAAGCGCACATCATTCGCAAACAAGCATCGTACAAGTATCAGAATGAAAATCAAATGAGCAAAAAGAGATTCAAAAATATATAACTTGAGCGTTATAAAATAATTGAATTTGGCAAAAGGCACAAAGAAAGAAAGAAGTTGCCGTGGTCGAAATGAAAACGAAAAGAAACGAAGTTAGTAAAACGGAAAGTTATCACCAACACAGGTTCAAAAAGTAGACCACAACAATATATGCAGAAAAGCTGAGGAGAGCAGGCACCGGACAAGGGGGAGCTTACGTAATAGCTGGCCCAGGAACGAAACGTTCGACAATGGAGATGAGATGATAAAGGGGGAAGTAAATATCAACAAAATAACAAGAACGCTGTATCAAGTATCTTTCTTCGCTTTCCCGCCCCAAAGCCACGTTCGCCACGTTATTAAACAACGTTGTTTTTCTTGCTTTTCTTGCGTCCTGGATTAATCTCGGCTCGGGCCGTTTTCGAGGTTTCTTCAAGCATTTTCTTTCGCATGTTTCCTTTCATTGGGGTTTTCGCACAGCCGCACTCTCGCTACTCTCTGTTTGGGTCTTTACGCTTCGCGAATTTCTTGGCGTCACTGCTGGGCTGGCGTCTTCGGCAAGGGGCCAAACGATTTTGCCTAATGTTTGCACAGTAAACAACGCGGTTCAGTTTTATTACTTCTTTCATTGCTTTGCTGGCATACCGAATGCGAGTTCATTACTACGCCAGTTTCAAAATAATAATTACTCATGTATTATGCTCAGAAGATAAGGAATAAATATGCGTCATTATCAACACTTTTCTGTGGTTCAATATGCCGAGTATATACGAGTTCAGTTACTACTGGCTAGCAGACCAGAAAAATCGTCGTTCACCGCCGTCGGTCAACGTGATTCCGGGCATCCTGCCATTGACTTATTAGCTTCAGAACATTGGCAAAACAGTGGCACACGCGTTAAAAAGATTGTGCCGCTTACGTGGCTGACGAAAACCGGTTTTCGCATGTCGCCCCGTCATCATCGTGACAAAGAGACACACACTGAAAAAAATCTCACAAACGGAGAAGATTCGTTTTCCGTGGTTATGCAATGGACATAAAAGAACACGTTTTCGCGGCGAACGCCAAAAAATAAGCAACATGATTCTTATTCTTTGACCGCTGGCAGGTCGACAGCACGCAAGCGGCCACGCATCGCCTCCGACGGAGGAGAGCAGAGGTTGACAAAACGTCCCGATCGCGTGCTGCAATTTTTTATTTGCAGCTTAATAAGTATGCTGGCTTTGGAGCTTTTAATGGGTGATCATCATCTTAGTTTTTGTCATCTTTTGTTACACCAGATTCAGCAACAACTCTGACGCACAAAAATGGGCCGCAAATCATTTTTGATTGTTTCTTTTCGTTTTACATCTAATCTATAACAACGGAACAACATTCATATTCCGGCAGCTGTGTTTCAATAGCTTTCAAATTACCTGTTGTTGAGATGGTGAGATGGATCTCTATTGTTGGAAAAGAAAAAATATTTTTACAACACAAAGCCCTTTCTTATATGTTCATATTAATGTCATCAACTAGTCGCCGAAGGTAAAACGAGAAACTTGTTTTTCCATCAGTAATTTATATCCGGAAGGCATGAAGAAAATGTTAATAATATTAGACGATTAAATCAAAGATCATCACAACAAAATATAGTACAGTGGAAGGGTTCAACCACTTGAAAGTGAACCTTAATAAGTTGACCTTTTGCCCACTAATCAACTTTTTTTTTTCATTTAAACCATCACCATATGAGTGGTGATAAAGTATTATACAAGGACATTGGTGAACACACATTAGAAACGGGTTGTACAAACTTTCTTTTTTGTTGTTGTTTAAATTGAGTTTGAAAACAATCCATTTCGGATGTTCTGGGCAATACGTTTCCAATTAATAAATCTTTTTTACCACTTCCCCAAGTACATTTTCTTAACACCAAATACAAAAAATGTGACATTAAAATTAGTGCGACAAAATTAGTTGATTAAATGTCAGTCCCCACACGAACAGGGCGAGTGTGCAAAATGCCCCATGATGCAACGTTCGCTGAGTGCCTGTTGCACAACGCATCGGATGAAAATGGAGGATTACTATTATGACCAGCTGTACAATAAAAAGTGATATATAATTAGCAACTGAATACCATCAGACGAACACACGCGAAGAAAATGGCAGCCGATTGCAATTCGGTCCAACAATGACCGAAGCTTGATGGTGTGGGTGTAGTGTACATTATTGTCATTTACTTCATTAATTAGATCATACAGCTGTGGCATGTAACAAGTACCAAGTTGTTACAGTGATGTTCCGTCGATCGATTCTACTACCATCATACTAATGCGAGCCTGGGCCACCAACACGCCGGGGCCAGGTTGTGCGGTTACCACTACATTAGTGTCGCAGCAAAAACAAAATGGAATCCATCATCGTCATCATTATCTTAATCATCAAATATATCGTTATTGCCATCGTTCTTCGCCATCAGCCGCATATATCATTCAGTTAATACGAACAAAAAAAACCGGATCTCAATCAGATAATTTGAAACATTTTCGCTTGCGTTCTTATGCACAGATACATAGTTGCATTCCGCAACTGCATCGATTTTGTAATGAGGTCAACAGCTGTGCATACATAATACGGTACACTTTTATAAATTACAAATCGCGAGCATTCGATGCATCGACCAAACATTACATCAATAGGTGCTCTGTATTTGTTACTTTTAACGGACCCTTTCGCTGTGTACCATTGAAAAATTACCGTTTCGTAGAAAATGCTATTTTTTCAACCTGCATCTATACATAGAAAAATACTATACCTTATAATATGGTGCTCGCATCGGAAGGGAAAATGCTCTCTCTCTTTCGCTACCATATACTAGGTTCAACATTGAAAAAATATTGGCACTACAGGGGGGTAGAAAAATATGCAGCAAGAATGTCGATCGATTTAAATCCTTCTAGAACACTGGAACCACTAGCAGATGACAAACTCCAAAAAGCCGAGCCCAGAAACAACACACAACTTCAAGTCGGCATTCATAGCAATCGCAGAGTGGTGCAGTCGGAACTGCATTTTTTGTCGGTTGCACCAATTGATTATTGATTTTTATCTTCGCATTGCTCACCAGAGGGCTCTGCGAACAGGTGCCGAGTTTCGCCATCTTGGATTCATTTTCAGCATGCACCAGAAAACTAACCTCACCGCAAACTACACACACTGTGCCCCATCGCTCGGATTTGGACGGATTTTCCCGGTTTGCCAGGCAAGATTCATTTCCACCACCTAGAAGCATCTCCACTGCACCCGTTGCACTTGCACTCAATATTAGTGCTTATGTGTGTGGCAAATGTCGATGCAACGGACATGGTAAGAGAAGAGGTAAGACTGAGCAGGACAAAATGCAACAAAGCACACTGTGCATCCCTCTCCAGCATCCGAAACTGGCAGTGCCACTAGAAAAGAAGCTTCAATTTTTTTTAAACATAACATTAAAAGCTCCATCGTTGGGGTTGCGATCAACGCAGGTGCAGGCTCTCCCTGCGTGAAAGCTTCCAGTCAGCTGTTCGCTTTCACTGCAGCGCACCCAGCCCCAAACAAAAACATTAACGCGTCATAAGAAGTTTCCATGCAAAGAGTGACCTTTCTTTCTCACGCGTCTCTCCTTCTCTCTCTCGCGCCCACGGTCAGTTCAATTCAGGGCACTTTCTCACACTTCCTTCTGGAAAATGTTTTTCTCGCTGCCAACGCTGATCGTTCGGGAATCCTGGTGAAGTAATAATGTGTTTCACTAAATTGCTGAGAGAGTGAGAGAGAGAGAGTGAGACGCAGTGAAAAGAGACACAAACACTCTTCCGTGGCATGAATTGCGCAAGGGATGACGCAAGTGGAATGGATAAATTTAAATGAGATAAACGCGATCCTAGTGTAACGTCGTAATTGCAGCACTTGCGAACGAGATGAATGTTGATATTTCATGGTGCGGATGCTTGGGAATGGCTTTCGGGGATATGAATTCCGCAGTTTCACTAACCTATGTCCACTTAGCGCTACTGGCAAAACCTGGAACGCCAAAATGTTGCTCTAGATTGGGGACACACCACACCACAGGAACGCTCCTCCTAACCACGGCATCTCAACACAAAGAATGCACTGGTCACGAAACATCGCAGCAGGCTGTGCGCCACACCAGCTGCGATGATTGCGAGGTTTCCCGTATGAATGAACAGAAGAGAAAGCACACAATGAACTTGAACTTGGAAAATTTTTCTCTCACCCCATTCCTCCCAGCGACCCACCGCCCCCCATTGCCAAACCACCCACTCCCATCCTGCCTCTCTTTCTCTCTCTCTCTCTCTCTGTCCTTCCGGAGGAAATCGCACAAACACATGGCTGTTCCTTCACCAGCACCAATACGACCACAATCGGGAGTAACGCGACACGCGCACACTACCAGCGCACAGTGCAAAGAGGAGTGTTCGTTCATCGGAATGTTCTTTGTGTGGGTTGGCGAAAAAACACATAAACAGTAGTTCTCCTGGATTGCATTGCAAGGATTGCCCAACTTATCAACCTGGCAACGTAAATATTTCGGCCAACTAGAGATTCGTCGAACCAGATTCCGTTGTGTTGTCACCCGGAATAGCCGTTTAGTACCTAAAACGAACCGCAGAACCCAACAAAACCCGACGTCATTCGAAACTCGCGCAGCAGGACCAAAAACAAAAACAATGTTGCTCCAAAAGAAGCACAGGCGCACGCAGTCCACCGAATGAGCGAGTGCGATGCCAAGCGAGTGTTGGAAAGAGAGCGAGAGCAACTAATCAATATTTGAAGCCCTAAAACAACGGTCGAGCGAGAAAGACGAGAAACAACATCAACCATTAGGCCACCACCGCGCGATCCCCCCGCTTACCTTTCAGTCCAGCACACGCGCACATATTGCGGGCTCTTGCATCCAGAGGGGGAAGATGCACTCCCGTTTCCTCTGCGGTGTGCAGGAATTCGTGCTCCCCGTTGACGGTGGTGTTGGTACGTCAGGTGATGAAATCGATTTTCCTTCCCGATGCACATGCCGCGCGCTCCGTGGAAGAAGGGCTTTCGGTTTCGGTCGCAGTGTCCATTCGCCGTCTTTTCGTATGTTTTTTCCATTTTTCTTTCCCGAAGAACACCTCTCTCCGTTTCGCAATCGTTCGAAACATTCGAGCGCCGGCAGCGGATCTGATTCTGATGGGCGATGAAATCGAAACCCACGGTGTTTGTGCGGCGCGCAGGTTGCTATAATGTTGCCTCGTATGCTTTTTATTTATCTAAATTGTTTACCCGCAACGATTAACTGCCACGCTTATCATCCATCAGCTGGCGCCACAGAGCTCGATTCAAAACATGTCAAACTTCGATTCGTTTATGTCAGTTCATGTCAGATTCGGGGCCGCAGTGAATTCGAGAAGATTCTGCATCCACTTCACACACCACACACTGCCTACTGCGACGTGCAAAAGATGGAATTTGTTTGCTCACAAACTGCGCGCGTATCGTCACATCGGTGCATTACATTCGATTGCATCACGCCGCGGCCAACTACAACAACAACACTATTGCACAATCGGATCCACGGGAATCAACGCATCAGCCGCGCCATTCTGTTTTTGCGATTCCATTAATCTTTTTTCCGTTTTTCGAAGGTCGGAAACTGCTATGACTCACTCAAGGGCTGCTGGTGCCCGGATGCCAGAACAAGCGCACGCCTGCGGGAACCGAACCGATCCGATCGGCTGACCGCTGCCAAGTGTGGTAGCAAAACAAACAAGCGCCCTACTTCAGCGCGAGTCCGGCCGGGAGTGCACACACGGGTCGCGAGAGACGCGCCAGAGCTATCCCGAAACACAGCTCGCCGTGCCGTGTATGACACCAACACACCCGCAGCGGGCCGCGCAGGCGGCGGCGGTGCGCGGGTGTGGGATCGTCGCCAGTGTTCCTGAGGGAATTTGCACACTTTTCGTACAACGCAATTTCTTGACATTCCCCGCGCCACGCGGATGACGACGCGCGCCCGTGCCACGTCAACACGCACGCACGCGGTGTGGTGTGCGCGGGATATTATCGCACTTTTTGGTCGCTCTCCGGGAGGAACTGGGAATTTCAGGTTGATTTCAGGTCTGTCCGACTCGACGCACTTTTGCCTACGCACCATCGCGAACCGGAGTTGCGGGATCCGTTGGAAACCGAGCACGGGCGGCTGCTGCGCCATTCCGGGAAAGGATCTCCGGGATCCGGACGGTGCGCGACCGAAGCGCTCGGCTGGTACGGTGAAAATAAATGCGCTGCCGAACGACAAATGCGACTCTACCTCTGGGCACGGCGCGGCGGCCGAAAATGATGTCCAATTTGCGTCGTTCCGCGGGAACGGCGCACCAACACCAACACGCCCGGGCGAACGCACACGCAGCGAGAGGGCGCGCGTAACATTTTTAGTTTGTTTTTGTTTTTGTTTTGCTCAGAAACAAATGAGGAGCAAAAACCAACCCGCGAAAGGTAATCAAGGGCCAGGTACGCGGACCATCCAGGGCTTCCGATTATCATTGAACCAACTCGAACCGACCGATTTACCCAACAACGATTAGGATCATGCCACCATTTACAGAACCATCGGAATCGGTTCCAGTTACTGGTTAACGTGTTTGTTCGAGATGAATCGAGTTTAACTTGCGTTTTAGAACCAACAATGGGAAGATTTCTCCCCAATACCAACGAAGGGTCTGGCGGGCCCACATACATTGGTACCGCACCATTGCGTCGCTGACACCCTTTTGGCCTATTTTATTGAAACCATACCCAATATTTGTAATGCGACCCAAGAGAAACTATCTGTGAGCCTGTTTGTAGTTCCATGTTCGAACACGGCACTTCTCTTAACATAACGCATGTGCGACGATTTGTTTCGATTGGGTTTTCTATTCGCTGTGGTGGTGTTCAAACACATTCTTCCCTTTGTTTGGCAGCGAATTGCGCGATGCTCGAAAAATTCATCCAACCCGTACTCATCTCGTACTGGAACCAGATCGCGATAGGGCGATAAAACCGGGTTACGGAGTGATTATGTGTCATTGTAAAACAGCCCCAAAGCATGAGATGATGTCATGATCTGATGCCAGTCTCGGTCGCCGCAGGTTATATGTTGGCAGCAGTTTTTTCTTGACCTATGGCAACGTGGAAACTGAAACACAAGTTTGCCATGTAAACATCGTCTCGGTGTCGGTTGCTAACCGAATGTAAACCTGTAAAGATGGCGAAATTGGAGCGCTGCCGATGATGATAAATTTGATGCCCATTCCTCCTAGAGAACATGAATGCCCCCTCATGGGGGGGCCACCCGATGCACAATGAGGTGCCACCCTCTGAAGCCCCGCTAGAGGTGCGTGAGGCTGTGAAGCGGATGTTTGCAAACAGACGCAGCACTTTAATTAGTTTCACCACGCTGGCCCCGTGGCAAGGAACCTGCTCCCTCAACTAGAGCTAGAAATGGCCGCTTCCTGGAATCGATGTTCACGGGCAGCCTCAGTTTGCTGAATCGGGGGGCTGCTATTTGAACAACCAGTCGCCATTGCGGTCGCCAGGAACGATCGATCAGGATGGAGCTTCGACTCTCTCGCTCGCACATCCTTTTCCTATCTCGCTTCTTCGATTGGTCTCAATTTCGGATACGCTCCCCAAAACGGCGACCCTTTTCGTGTTCCTACGGGACCAATCGCGCCGCGTTGGCTACTCTGTTGCTGGCGCCCGGAATTTCGTGGGGAGCATCGCTGCCGTCGTGGTGTGCGTGACGGTTCGTGTGCGCTCGTGCAGGTCGTCGTGCCGTCGGCGGCCCTGTTCTCGGCGTTTGCCGCTGCCGTTCGCTTTTCGGGGTGCTCCCGCAATGCAGAGCGATAGCGTTTGCGTACTGATTGCGACCTTGACAGTGAACTTGAATTTTCTTCTGTCATATTTATTAGCGTTTCGCCGTTTCCACACCCACTCCCGCGGGGCGGGGGCTCCCCAAGACTGACTTTTGGTTCACACCCGTTTGCGTGCGATCGTCTTCCGTTTCGCGAATGTGTGTGGTTTTGCGTTTGGTGTCGGATTTTGCGGTGAGTTTCGAACGCACTCGGACCGTATGGTTGCGTTTGGTTGGCACCGGTACAGGCTATTGTTTCTATTCGTCGCGATCGTCGTGCTGTAGATTCGATTCCTTGCTGGTAGGACAACAAAAACTGAAATATCAAACCTATCGGACAACAGCTTCAACGTTGTTCCAGGTGCCAGCACTTTTTGGGGCAACCTTTACAGCAAGCAACATGCGCCAAATTGGAACAACAATGATTACGCCCTGGATCGGTCTCGTATATTCTCAACTGTGGAAGGAACCCAGGGCGCGGCTTTCGATGCACTCTTACATGGGGATTTGTTTCGATAATCCTTGTTCCAAACTATCTTGTAGAGAACTCTGGCATCCGTGAATGATAAAACAAATCCAAAACATCTTTCTCCATGTTGTCCTTGCAGGATGCTTAATAGTCTTGAAATTGTTTACTTATACTAATGTTCGGTACTTATCTGGCTCGGCCATACAGATAAACCGGAAGTCATATCTTCATGTTACTACCATAATAAAATCAGATCCTCTATTAGTTGTGTTCTTTAATTTTTTACCAAATTGCGATCTATTGAATAAAACAGCGCTGCGGCAATATGCTAAATCGCCAAATAGCTGCATCGTTGCATCGTAATAAGATAAGCAACGATTTACCCAACCATCTACGGACTAATCGCGTCTGTTTAATATTGACACCCACTAATCCCATGGCTAACCTTTGCACTCTAGAAAAATTCCACAGTACAGCCTTATCCGCCTGCCCACGCCCAGCTGCACCTCTGCGATGCATTTCTGTGCAGTTTTAGAATCCAGCTGCGACCGCAAGGCCCGTTCGTGGAAGATTAGCGGTGGCGATGTGTGAGTTGATTGCGAAAAGGGAAACAGAAACCCGGGCACAGTAAAACATGTGTTCCAAACAGGGGGAACTGAACAGCGAAAAGCTCCTGTCTTGATCTATATTTTTAGCATTTTTGGTGCTAAATCGGTCTCTACCAAAACCGGGCGGGGGCTAGTGAAAAGTGCATGGAACAATCTCCGCCCTGGGGATGTGCATTTGTTCCCGGCGCGCACACTCGTACAGCACGTGCAGGGGTGTCCACGCACACAGCCTCTCGTGGGCCGTGCACTTGAAGGCCCATATAGGGTTTCAACTATATTTAGTGAAACAACAGTGCCATCGACGACATCATCCCGCCGCGCATCCCGGAGCGCGTCCCCCGGGACGCGACCTGCCTGCCGCACTGCCCCGGCTTGTCCTCCCGCAGCGATGAGTCGGCGGTACGGAACGGAACGGTAAACGCTGCGCAGGAGGAGGAACACAATGAAATGCATGGTTCGCTATAACCTTGAACGCCGACACGCGGGCAGGCGGATGGGACAGGGCGGATGCATGGCGTGTCCACCACACTGCGCTGGCGCTGCATCGCGTTGTGCAAGCCCGCCGCTCGCACGCTCCTTGCGCTCCCCGGAAATCGGCGGTGCGCGTGGGCCACCGGGCACGTGCGCCCGCTGCACAGGTGACACACACCGCCAAAGCGGAACGGGAATCGGGGCGTGGAGCTCGTCGGGAGCGGCAACGAGTGTATGATTTTTTATCTCTATTGAAACACTTTTTCGCAGATGCGCTGCATGTGTGCATGATTAACTGTGGTGACACGCTCCATCGCCCTTGGCCGTGCATCGGACCGTAGACGCGCGAAGCAATCGGAGGCTGGCAACAACATGGCGACGAATCGACGAGTTCGCAGGGCATCACACATCGTGTGAAGGGCCGTTTTTTATGTTTGGACAAACTACAGTGCGGCACAGATTTGATCAAACCTACGGTGGGTTAATTAGAGAGATGGTTTATAGATTGCCCAAATCACACATGGCCCAATGTTTCTGTTGAGGTTCCCCTATACTTTTCATGGCGTTTAATATTTTTCCCTTTGAAAATAGCAACCCTCTACCAGCTTTCGATGGTCACTGTCTAGCCGCTTCACTTACTGATGCAGTTCTGGGAAGCGCATTAACTTACGGGTAACGACGGTAATAATGAGTTAAATGATGGAAACCGATCGTTTATTCGCTTGCCTGTGACGCAATACCATAACCGGAATAAATCGCACCGTCGGCAAAGATGTAGCTTCGTATGAGATTCTGAGCTTTGGTGTGTAATACTCTTGCGCAATCTACTTTGTGCGCATAAGCAAATGCGCCAAATTGAGGTAGCGCACCGGAGGCGTTTAAAGAGCTAAATACAGGCAGTAGGGTAAATTCGCGGTTGTATAAATTGTTGACTTATTAGCATGAGCTTGAGTTTGAACATGTTTGAGTTTGAACTCTAAGGAAGTGCATCGTTGCTTCCAACAAATATTGTTTTAATATTACTCAGCCGTCAACATTACTATGTCGTCCACCAAATTCATCCCTGCCGTAGGATGCGGGCACGGATCGAGTGAGTGAAAATTCAAACCATGCTTCGTCCTGCTGGTTCAAGTTTTCATTTTTCGCCCGGAAGTCCTCGTTTACCAATAACTCAATGCTCTCTCTCTCTCTTTTTCTCGAACTTTCCACTAGCGCTAGCGGCCACGACAACCGTATAAACATCTTTCTGGAAAAATATCGACCTGTCCGTTTTTGGACATCACATCTCTGGCGGGTTCCGCCAGGGAAGCGAGTTTTCACACTTGGCTGTGGCTGCCAAACCGGAACGTAATCTTTTCTGTGGAATTAGTGCCAAGACGCCAAGTTCTGGCCGCTGAACGGGATTATGCGGTGCTGCGGTGTCGGTGCGCGAAGCATTTCGACCGCCCCTCTGGAACTGTCCGCACAACGGGTTCCCGTGTTTACGTGACCCTTGCACTGGTGTTAGTGAAGGCCATAGGCTGTGTGCGCGAAGAAGGACTACCTTCGTGCCACGCCAGGATGGGTTTTGAAGGTCGACACTGTAGCATCAGGCGACTGGAAAAATCGATTGGACGTGAGGATGGCCAGTTTTCCAACACACTAGAAAGGAGCTTTCACCAACACTAGTAAGCGGCGATGAATTTACGGCTCCTCGTTGGGTCTTTGTTTTTGTGCTCTCGCCGGGAAAGGAATTTTGAGGTGCTTCGAAAGCAACTGTAGTGGTGAGGAACCGTTAGAGTAGTAGTGGCACCCTGGTTTATTATTTCAATATTTTCCATCGCTGTGTTGTTGTTTTGGCAAAGCCCTTGTTTGCATATTTCTAACGGACGCAATTGGCAATCGGTAGGCAACACTTCGGTCAACTTGAAGGTACAACTTTGCCAGGGGTCAGTGCAATGTGGAAGAATTTTCCAGCAGGAGGTCTGAAAAGGGTTGCCCGAGCGCGTCTACCTTTGGCTCCCTTCGGAACCAGCTTGGAGCGTTTTCTTTTGGCACCGGTTGGCCCATGCGCTTCGGCCACACTGCTTGGAGCAATCTTTGCTGAAGCAAATTCAAAATGCGACGTACAGACATTTTGCGAAAAGAAAAAAAAGCCAGCCGTCGATGGTTTCGCCTCGAATGGAAACCGATTTACCGAAACTCATTCTCTGGACGGTTGTTTTAAATGCAATAAGATGATCAATCGTATGATCCGGAATGGGAAAAAGGGACCTTTTCCCCAGCAACGAGCTGCAGTGCCCAACACTTGCCAGTTGTCTTCCAGCTTCGATGAATTGCGTCGTACGAAATTTCTGGCAACTTTCTTTGTCTTCGCTACAGTGCTTCGTTACACAAACCAATAAAGACCATATCGTCACTAGTTTTCCAATGCTGCTTTTGTCTCTGTTCCGCTTGTTGTATTTCAAAGTACAGTGCATTGAAAAACGTTCGTATGAAAGCCGCGCACCTCAACTCGTGAACCTCAATCGAAACTAAATCAGGCAGCTCACCATCGTCATAATGAAACACATTAACGGGAGTAATAAAAATCTGACCAACTTTTGGTCATTAGCCAAAACCGCCCGGTCCTTCTGTGGGTGGCCAGTAAAATGTTGACCGCAAATGCAACACACTAAACCAACAAGATACACCCGCCAGGCGTGACCTGGTTGGCGAAAATGCATCAAATTCTCAAGGTGCTCGCGACGTGATAAAATTCAAAATTTCTCTCCGTACGGCAAACGTTGTAGCGTAGGAATGTAATAAAATGTTACACATTCAACAACGGATAAATAGAACAACGGAAAGGTCATCATACGACGGGCACTGGAAACCCAACCCGAATCGGTGGCCCATTTAAAACGCACGTAAAATGCCGACAACAAACAGCACCGCGGAATTTGAAGGCTCCCGAATGTGTTATAAATAATTTGAAATGGTTAAGTCTTGCGGTTTTGGCCAGAATCGAAGGTTACGCTAGAAAATCGATTATTCTCATCGCTGATCATGCGCCTCCATCGGAGCAACGGTGGCAGTTTCCACGGATCCGTCCGAGCAGCTGTTAATTGATTTAGTACGGCCTATTAGTCGTTTGCAAGGTAACATTCAGAAACTCTGCTGGAACTGGAAGCAATGCTTTTTTTCGTTATTGATCTAACATTTCCTGCCCTGGCGCATTGTGTTGGAAGATTTACTGGCCCTCCATAGTGCTGCGTGAGCCAAGTAAAAGAAGAAACCGGTGCAGCTATGTCCCTTGGAACTTGGACAGAAAGGTTCACCAACACAGGACAGCTACCGGACACAAACGTAATGTTATCATATGCAAATCAGCGGCTTGTAGTGGTGGGAGTACGCGCAGAAAAGAGAGAGAACGTGAGCAGGGGTCTTCGAAAAGGGCAACACGGATGGATCGCAAGGTTATTCTGTAGGTGTCGGTTACATGATGATGCGCCGCACGGGAATCGATTCCGGTGTTTTTACTTTTCGAAAAGCACCTAGTTTCAAGATGAATTTATAAACATACGAAAATGAATAAGTATTGCTGTTTAGATGTAATCGAAAAGGTCCAATGGATGATTTGTCGCTTGTACTTTTGAGAATTATTAGAAAAGCAGAACACCGTTTTCATACCATTTCGATGGGCTTGGACTGGTTTGTTTATGTTTTGAACAGATGCGTGTGCCCGTTTTTCCCGATGTTTGCATGATTTCTTTCAAAATTTTCCCATGGTATTCGTGCTTCAAAACGTGGCGCATGCGCCCACGGGAATGGACATTTGTGTATAGTTGTGCTTACAAAACATTGCATAAGTTTATAAATCTTACAAACATCTGTCGCTAGAATGGTGCGTTTTGTTTTGTAATTACACATTATTCATTTATTTTTAACACTTTATCTGCCATCCTGCTGCCTGTGCTTAAACGATAGTTCTTTGGCTACATCTGGCACAGGGACAGTTTGCTTTTAGTTTGCCGTTTTTCTCTGCATCGGTCGATCGATCGAGCATTGCTTCAGCTAGCTCAGTACAACTTGACCGTGGCCGTGAAAAGGTGCTGGCCATGAATTTTTGGACTCGAACCTGCTCGGGCAACGGGAAAACGGAAAACGGTGGAGAACACTTGCACGTCACTAACACACCGGAAAAGCTGAAAAGCGGCAAGTCACGTTATCGTGTCTACAGGAAAAGGATAAGCTGGTGGTGTTTCGGCGTTCCACCCTTTTCTCGATTCTGCTGGCGAACGAACCGAGCTGCACAGGTGTAAGTGAACGTGACCTTGGCCTTTAAAAATGGGTGTAGAGCTGCGGGCACTGTATTGGTGTCGGTGTTTCATTTTGCTAGTTTCGGTTTTGCGCTCGAAGCATCAAATATTATCCTTTGTCAGGCTTTGGGCGAGAATACGCTAATGACAGCACCAATTGCTTTATTGAACATAAACAACAGCATGTTATAATCAGGAGAAACGAAGCAAAAACGAGCATTAGAATGCCGGCACTATGAGCCTCGTGTTATGATGCGGTTGATGCTAAATACAAATCATTTAGTATCGTTAACTCAAGCGGTGTCAAAACCTGTCACAGTTCCTTTTTTGCTAACGGTATTTTATGTAACCTACTGATAGCGTGTTCTCTGTGGCTTTTTATCTGTTCTCCATTGACCATACAACTTTTTGTAATATGTTTTTAAAATTTATTTATTTTTCCTTTTATAGTCGATTGCAAATCGAAATTCAATTTTAAGGCATTAGTTTCATATTTTGTTATCCGGAAGTGGATGGACTTCAAGTATTTTTCTGCAATAATCGTGGCAACATTTTCTTAAAAGAAGATCGTTCATTTCAATGAGTACCGTGAACACTCATTTCCATGCCATTCACTCCACGCCATTCACTGAGTGATTTTCCGTTTTTGAGGGGCGATTTGCACGACGGGAGACGTATGCTCGC
Source organism: Anopheles bellator (assembly GCF_943735745.2). NCBI lineage: Eukaryota > Metazoa > Arthropoda > Insecta > Diptera > Culicidae > Anopheles > Anopheles bellator. Next base: position 32,666,360 of record NC_071286.1, read on the forward strand.
GACGCACTGTGAAAGTGGGGTACAGAGTGGGGTACGCCGCGAATGGCACCGGGTTTCGCAGGAAAATTAAAACTTCAATTTTCCGAACGCTTTCGTGAAGCGAAACTTGCACGCGAAAGCTTCCCGTAGCTTGCATGACAGATTCCCATCGCGTTAACCTCTTTCACGCAACTTGTGTAGAGATTCGAAGTTGTGTAGAGAAGTTGTTCAGCGAAGCGATGTCGATTTTTTTCCTTGTTATTTAGTTTGAACGAATCAACTTTTGCCCTACAATAATAATTAGTTCCTACTGCCCAAATTTTTAAAAGCATTGTTTATTTTGTTAAACAATTCAATGTGGTGCAACTGTCTGGAACTAAAGTAACCAAATAACCCAAATTTTAAAGCACTAGTTTTCTTAAGCAGCATTATCATTTCTATTCAGAAGTAGAGTATAAATTTTTTAAATTAAATTCGTTATAGGAAAGTAAACCTGATCGGAGTCTCTAGGTACATCATATTGCCTGTAATGGAGCCGCATAGTATTTCATGATTTTGTTAGGCCTTTTTTATTTAGCAAAGGTCTATTTGCTCTCAATGATAAATCTTTTTAAAACGAACGAATGCATTGAAAAATTTCGTGTGGAACTGAAAGGGCGGAAAAAGTGTCGAAATCTCACTGTCGCGCATATTAGAGCCACTTGCTGTGCCGACAGGATTGAGGATCGGGATGCACGCGAAAAGTACATAGTAATTCAATGGGGCAAATCAATATTGCATACACTGAACAAAATGACAAAACGGTCGCATTTGTGCCGAGTTCTCACACTCGGCTCGTTTTGCGTCATTTCTACGCAAGTGTCGCATCGGTCGACAGTAATAAAAAAGGAAAACCACGCGGCACCTGCTCTGCGGAAACGGAATTGTTAGTTCGGGTTCGCCAAGCTCGGCCCCGAGATATTGAACTCTTGGGCCGCTGCATACCTTTCCAATTAGACCGCGTGGACCGCAACCAGGGCAGGGTGAAGATGATGGAAAATGGCACGAAAATGGTGCATTAGCAGCGCATCGAAAGGCCACCGTTTGTGCATCGTTTGTTTTGTGAATAATTCATCAGACGCCGGTATTGTGTTGTAATTTTTCCTACCACACACATACGGACACAGGCACACACCACACCCACCCAAGTGCTGCGGAAATTCAATCAGCTGCACTTTGGGGTCGAGAATGGAGTCATCCATCGTGTGGCGACATGAGAACGGCGACAGAATTAAGTTCTTAAAAGTCCGATAAATGTTTGATGGACACCTAATAGGACGGTTGGCCGATGAGGACCGCTGGGGGAGCTGTGCTGGAGGAGCAGAGAGCATAATGACATCGTTGAGAAAATGGCAACCCAAGCTGGTACCCCGCTAATTATGGGGCTTCTGCAGGACCTCGGCCAGGAGTACGATCATGTGCCGGATCCTGTACGCCGTTCTGCCGTTATTGATTGTTGGCTTGCCAGCTTGGCTCTAGGTGCACTGGGTTAGGTCGGGGTAACGTAGCCACTGTATGTCGAGCCCGGTAATTGGAGGCCAGTGTCAATCGTAGGTGGGTGGCTGTGAACTGTCAGCAACCCTCTGCAAATAGTGCCATTTACCTGCGTCTGCCGACGAAGCAGTGTGTGATGGTTGATGATGGCTTATGTTTGACTTAAATAACTCAATCTAGAAGCGAACGGTGTGATTAACCGGTCGTCAGTTCGTGGCCTGTACTTATTAACATTAAACGTTTGAAGAGCTGCAACTTTTTAGTCTGCTGAAGGTGTGTCCTGTCATGAAAAGCAAGGGTAAGCTGGGAAAATCGAACATACGGCAGTTTTATTCAGACAGCACTTGGCGAAACATTTTGCTTGTTCGTGTGAATGAAACATTAAAAAACATATTGATGCCGATGTCATCTATTAATCTATCAATCAGTGATATGCTGCCATTCACGCTGAGAGGTACCAGGACGAACGAAACATACGAACTAATCTGCGCGCCATTCTATTTAACACCCCATTAAAAGAGCATAAGTATCGCTCTGTGACGACGGTACGTTTGTGACAAAAATCGACGACACTCAAAGATTCCAGGGGACATTCTTTTCCCCTACGGATTTCAGCTTACTTCTGTCTGAGGTATTGCAACCCCCTTCGGTAGAGAAATACGTTAAGTAAATATTTGATTTCCCTTTGTGACACTCGGCCACGGCACGCGCACCCTTTTTCTGCCATTCGGTATTGCCTTCTGGTCCAATTTGTCTCGACCAGCATACGATCGTCAGAGAAACGGTTTCGATGTCCGCGGTACCTTATATTTGTGCTTCAAGGGACGGGGCAATCGGAATAAAACAAACAGCTAAACTGGTCAAATCAAACCATAAATAGTAACCGACTTCCTGACTCACCCATCCTCGGCCACTCGGTCGTCAGCACGCAGAGACAAAAATGTCAATCAAATCGATATCCGCTCGCAGGGGACACTTACTTACCGGTTTCTTGGGTTCGGTTTGACCGGAAATTGAAACAGAAACCACATGAGGTGTGTCCTGGTCGTTTGACGGTCCCGGGTGTCTCGGGCATACCGGATTGACAACGATGTTGACACGACGTGCAATCGGATTAATAGCTTCCGTGAAGCATGTCCACGGCGAGTGAATGCACATTTGATTTAAAGTCATTTTTATTTCAATTTATTTAATACTCCTCTTTGATCCAGAGCCCCAGAGGATGGGCGTGAGTTGAGTGCTGACTGGAGTGACTAGAACTACAAAACAGACTATGATTTAGCTAATAACGTGGGCGCAGGGATTCTCCAGCCGGGACACGCAAGACGCTGATTGCAACCTTCGGTCTCATTCGCCCCGGAAGTGCGCCGACTGTGGCAGCAGAGTGCGGCCGTTGGCGCAAAAGGCGGCCATTCCGGGGTGCGAAGCTGTCGGGTGGGTTGCTAACGGTGTCCCGCCGAACATCGGAGCGTGACTCGAACCACCTGTGGAGGAGCCGCACGGAGTGCTGTAGGACGGTGGAGGGTTCCTCGTCCCGGCCGTCGGGGTTGCGGTATGCAGGATTGGAGCTGAGCCGACTGTGGCACCCGGCAGTGGCGTTTGCAGAGAAGTGGACGGGGATGTCGCAAGAGACCCATTCGCACCGGAGGGAGGATGATTGACGTGCGGTGCGTGGGTCGGCCAAAGGGGCGCGGCGGCCAGGCGCGGAACTGGCCGCAGAATGTTGGGTCAGGTTTTGTCCGCAGCAAACTGGAACGGGTTAAAGCTGAAGAAGATAGGAGCACAGCAAGTGGACAAAGTTGACTAGGGTTAGTAGTTGCGTGAAATGCTTTTGGAAAGTTTGCCAAAGGAAATGCTGCTTAAAATTATGCAAAAATCATAGAATACGATCAATAAAATAAATGTATGTATTGGGCTTATGTATTGGGAAAATAAACTAAATATAGTGAGGATGTGCTTTCACTGCAGTTCCCAAATAATTGCTAATAGTTACATCAAAACAGGCACCATTTGAAAATTGTCTTCAAAAAAACGTGATTAAAAACCTACAAAGACAGCTTTCGTTGGTTCAGCCTTTTTAGAAAGTACAGTTTGATCGAAAGAAAAGTTCCAAGCTTTGTTAGGTAGGTAGAAGACCCACCGACGTTATTGAACAGCGCTCATTGAGTATTGGACGGTTTTATGTTTCAATTAGAAATTCACATGATAAATAGTCTTAATATAATAGTTATCATATAATAGAGTAACTATTAAGTAACTATTAAGTATAGAGTAACAAAGCCCAAAATAACACTATGTACCATGTTGGGTTTGTTTATTAGACCCACTCGTGTCGGAAGCTATTGTGGTATGAACGAACCATTTGCATTTGGTATCGGTTCGCAAAAAAAAGAATTTAAAAGATCGACAAACCTACAAATCTTCTGCCATCAGGGGCTACAGGAAAATCAAAAGAATAGAATTATTTTACTTTAGTATTTACTTTAAAACTAGGTGCGAGGTGACTTTGATTTAATTAATGCAGTTTTTAGTCGACAATTGTGCCCTAATTATAACAATGAAACGTATGACTACTTTAATGAAAGTATTGTCCATCGTTAGCTACTACTTTGCCCCTTCTTTCAGGTAATTAACGATTTCCGCGTCGATAAAACTCCTCATCTTTAGAAGTTAATCTATTGGGTCTCAGCATTTTTCATAAGAAGAGAACCTGTGCTATGCTGGGAAATCGTTAGTCATGCAATGGAATAAATATTAGTCCGAAGGAGCAATGTCTGCTGAATATGGGGTAACAGTTCCCATCTGACATATTCGAGATAAGTTTTGACCGGTTTCACGATGTGCGATCAAGCGTTGTCATGTTAAACAATCAGTTTATCATGTATTTTCTACAAATCTGATCGTTTTATGGCCAAAACTTGCTTCAAACGCATTAATTGCTGTTTATTCAACATTGTTTCGTTTTTTTTAAATTCATCAACAATTTCATTAGGTTTTTGAAGCTCATAGTACACCACACCTTTTATATCTTTACATATGCACAGCAAAACCTTTGCACAGTGAATCTTTTGCTTTGGTTTTGATGGATCTGGTTCACCAGGCTTTATCCAGGCCTTTTTTGCGTGTGGGAGCCGTAAATTAACTCCCTTTTACATCACTAGAGACGGTTCGGTGCAAAAACCCTTTTCTTTTATGCAGTGCAAGCAGAAATTAAAAATGGTTATCCTTCTTTTGTTGTCTCCTTCCTTCAATTTATGTGGAATCCAAAAGAAATTTTTCTAATCATTCCAATCGCACTCAGGTGTTGGAAACTATCGTGTGGTCAACTCCTAACATTTCTGCAAGATCTTTTAGCGTTTGATCGAGCAACGCTGTACATTCTTCATCATCAAACTTTGTTTGGCTGCCCATGTCTCTATTGGTCTTGCAATCTAAAACCACCACTATTTAAAAGGGCAAACCATATCTGTTGCGTTCTCTCAGCAATAGCATGTTCACCATTAACATCCATTAAAATATGATGACTTTCGGTAGCACTTTTATTCGTATCGAAGTAATGAAGAAGTACTCCCCGCAAAAACACTCTACCAGGAGAAAAACTCAGCATTTTCAGATACTTAATATCGGCAATAACATAATCATATTTCATAAAAATATTTGTGACATTAAGTGAGTAGTGAATATTTCAAGTAGTTTAAATATTTCATTAAGTGAGTAGTTTTACTAATATTTCAAAATGAGCCTTTTATCCTTTGTAGCAAATCTATTAACATGCATTTCATTTTATGCTTTTTATGCATATAAAATGCATTGCATTTTAATCACAAGAGTGCCGAAAAGATCGTCGCTTGATTTGGGAAAATAATATATCGAGCTATCTATGAAGTTGAGGCATTTCATTAATTACGATGGAACGACCACAATGAAGCAAGGGAATGATAGTAACAACGCTAGTTACGTGGAAGTTTCATAATGTAATGAACGTGGAACATAATGAACCTAGTTCAGTCATGCAATGGACGTCGTACCCCGGCCAGTGGCCAGCTATTTGCATTATCACTCTTTTGTTTACGTTTAAAACATTATTTTGGATTAGAAAAAAGGCTCCAAGAATCACATCGTGTGAGTAAAACTGGTTGACACTATCCCATAATGAACGGCTTGGTTTGTTACTTGGACACTCGAGGAAGAAATAATATTAATTTGAATCCAAAGATAACCCAACCAGCTCCATAGTAAGCCTTCAACAGCTTGTTTGAAGTGCACTTTCGGAACACGCTACACTGTACGAGTCGGCCACTTACCATTTGAAGTAGTCTCCGTACTGCTGGTGGCGCACGTACTGGAACGCGGACAGACGCTCGCGCTGCTGCAGGTAGAGCTCCCCGAGGGACTGCCAGCGCCGCTTCTCGAGCTCGTTGTAATGGTGGCCACTGGCAGCGGAGGCAGCAGCCGCCGTCGAGCCAGCATTAACCAACGTGGCCATACCACCGTAGCAGGCGGCAAAGGGGAACAGCACCGACGCACTTCCGCTCGCAGCCGCCAGGGGGCGTGTCAGCTTATCGAATGCCGCCGCAAAACCGCACCCATTTGCCGTCTGTGCCTGGGAGAGCATGTGATGCTGGGCCGCCCCGCTGGATGCGATAGAGCTGGAAGGCATGGGGGTACCGAGGCTCGGAGATCTCTGGTCCGTTGTGGTCCTCGCCTGTGGACCCGTCCGCAACAGCGCCGGCTCCATCTGATGCGTGACGGCATGCTTTTTTAGGTAACTCTGCCTGTAATTAGAGTTCCCCGCGGCATGCGGCGTATGCTTTAGAACTAAACCCAAAACCGGGTCCCTCTCCCCCCCCCCCGCGTTTTGTCCTACCTTTGGAAGGTTTTACCACACTGGCCGCACGGGTAGGACTCTTCTTTGGGCGGAATCTGGGCGGACACTTGGACGTCGTTGGAATTGTCCAAGATCTCGATCGGTTCCTCGTCCTTGGCGTGATCTTCTCGGTGCGATCCTTTCGTCGGGCCCGTAGCTGCCCCAGACTTTCTTCCCTCGGCCCCGTGGACACCCCGGGGCTTGTGCCAGCGCTTGTGCGACGCCAGGTTAGCGGGACAGTTGAACACCTTGTCACACTCGGAGCACCGGTACTCGATGTGCACGATCCGCGAACAGCGATGCTGCGCCAACCCGAACGCATCGTCGTACAGCTCCCGACAGAGCTGACACAGGTAGGAGCCGATCTTGTTTTCGATCTTCGACAGGATCTCCTTCGCCTCGTCGGTGATTTCCACCACGTTGAATGCCGGATCGATATCACCCTTCCGCACGACCAGTTCTTCGCCGTCCTGCAGCTGCCGGATGATCGTGCCGGACACGGGGCTGGAGTTGTCCTCGTCGATCGGGTGCTTGCGAGTTTTGTTTCGCCGTCGTTCGGGCTTTGAACCGCCCCGGCCAGCACCGGTAGACGATCGCTTCCGGTCGGTGGACGATGACCGGGACTTTTCACTGAACTCACCGAAGCTACGCTCGAACAACCGAGCGAATCCCTCGATCGCCTGCAGGTGTAGCCGCTCATCCTCAAAGTATCGCTTACCGTCGATCAACACGGCGTCCTCGGTTTCCTTCTCTTCACTGTCGACGATGTTGATCGACGCGTTGCTATCGTCGTGCTCGTCCTCGTCGTCGAGCGACTCCACGTCGATGTTGGAGCAGTCCGATTTGTCATCCCCGGTCTGTAGGATCCCATCGCCATCCCCATCGGCGTCACACTCTTCGGGCAGCTGACTTCTCGTGCGGTACCGTTCGTGGCTCTGATCTTCCTCCCCGCCCGTGATGTCGATAAATTCTTCTACCTTTTCCGGGTCCTCCACGATGGTGCCACAGGTTCCGCCAGTGGCACCCTCAGCGGTCCCCGGACCGAGGGCGTTGTGATTCGCGAAGAACGGAAAGTTTCTGGAACTGGAACCCGAATCCAGCGTCGTGTTCGCGTAGTACCGCTTGTCGTCGATGCACACGGTGTCCGAGAATTGGTTCTTCGTCGCCGGCTGTGGTCGCCAGTCTGGGTCTAGGACCGTTGGCAGCGAGTTCCCTGGTTCGTCGAACGATTTGAGCCGCTTCCTCGGTGGCGACGGTGTCGACGGAGGCGTCATGGGCACTGCATTGGTTGGGCGCAACGACAGATCCAGTGGACTCTGGAACTCCCGTCCGGCGGCTGATCTCGCTGCCGACGGACTGCCGGTGGCGGGATAGAAAAACTGCTGGAAGTAGCTGACCAGCGTGGGTGCATTGGTGGCCCCTTCCGCTTCCTGGGCCTGGACCTGCTTCAAAGGGTAGTCAAGTGTGGCACTATACGGAGACAGTAACAGAGCCTGGTTCTCGGCCACTACACTAGTATCGTTCATTATTTCCTGTGGTCGGTTGCGTATCTTTTTCGGGCTCAGGGCTCCTGTCAGCCACACAGTCCTTTGGTGCACTTGGTGCCAAACCACTTCGACTCTTACTCAAAAACACCGCAATAATGCACCGCAGAAAGACCATCAACTTTAAGGCTATTCCCGCGGGACATGTGCACGATTCGACAGAATTCGTCCTATTTGTCGCCCTTCTTGGTACGCGGCGTAACGGCAACTGGTCTCCGAGCAATCGGCCAACCTTTACGATACCGGCAAGGACTCCGGCCGCCGATGCGCAACGTTTCCCCGGGCTTCTTCCGAATGACTTTCTGGCTACTGATTCGCCAGCGTTACACGCCTTGCCACGCTAACCCCTTTCCGGGTGGCACTGCGCACACTCGTCAACGCCTACGTCAGCTATGCAAATGCCGCAAACATCCTTCGGCACTGCTCGCTCCTTCGCGCGCGGAAGTCCTGCGTGTCCAGCGTGATGGAGCAGGCGCAGGGCGCCGCTTGGCGCAACAAGTGATTTTTCCAGCGTGTCCAGCAAGGATTCTGTGCTCGGGCGAACCCGGAGATAGTCCCCGGGAAGTGGATGTGGATTCGATCCTATCCATCCAGGTCACGCCCAGTTCGGAACCAGGAGAGTATAGGATGGTTGGCTGTGTAACCGCAACGTTTACTGCCCTTCGGATGCGGTGGAGTATTATTTATTTATTCATGTACCCGCCACCAGAAACACTGCTGCCCCAGTACGTAGCCATCTTTGCGTCACGCTGTCCTGTGGAACGCAGGCGAAAGTGTGATGCAGCACGAGTTGTCCTTGATGTCGTGAGTGAATGTACTACAATTCCCGAGCTGGCACACAACACAGACCTACCACGCTTATGTACTAGGATATAGTTTCTCTGGACTCGATCGCCAACAGTTCGGAGGATCGTCGTAGTACATAAGGCGTATGTACCTAAGGAATGATAGGGTCCAGGGTGCTGTCGTAGCGGCGGAGATGAGCGTTTGCTGCCCGGTAATGGAATTGCTCCGTTGGATCGCCTGCCCAGCCAGCCAGCCAACCAGCTCGAATAGGAATATTTTCAGAGATATTCTTGGAAACGGGACACGCCGTATCCGTTGGCACGCCGCACCGACGGGCTGGGTAGTCGCGTCCAGATTTGGGCCGGGCATGTAGTCTCATCTCGCCTGCGCCAACCGGACAACCGTTGGAACCGTGCTCTGTTTGGGGTTGGCTTTCCCGACCAAGGCTCCGATCCAATGGCGAGCCTTCGTCTGTTGCGCTCCGCGTGCCGAGGTGGGCTGAATGTTTGTAAATAGTTACACTTACGTTTCTATTGCACGGGATGTGATATGCGAGAATTTAATATATCGTCACAAGTGGAACTATGCAATGGCGTATGCAGTGATTCGGTGCAGCTTCTCCCTATGCGCCGTATTTGCATCTGCGATGAAAATAGCATTGGGCTTTGGCAGTGTACTAAATCTGTGCCTTTTTTGGGGGAATCCGAAACATCCCAGTGTCGGAATTTTCGGGAATTGTATTTTTGCAATCCTCCGCTCTTATTATGCTATTAAAAGAGGGCAATAAATTAGTATATAAGATAAATTTCCATGAAAAATCCACACATTGCCGTTGGACCGTTCCGTGTGTGTTAGTTATGTTTTGTAAGGCGTAAATTGTCATAAATTTTTTATAGTTTGGATTACAACCATTTTCGTTGTAAAACATTGTTTGGAATGTTTTATTTTCTTCTGCGAAAATGGGCACGATCGTATTTTCTTACCAACTTTAACTTTTACTCTAAGTTGACGTACTTTCTAGATTCGAATCGGTAGTGGTCAATCAGCTCAATCGGTTGTTATTATCACTAGAGATTCTTCGAGACAAGTCTTTCTAACGAATCCAACAACCGATAGAAGTGGATTCGGATTGTTGTGTTGGTGCTCAATTATTACAATTATTTAGCAATAAAAGATAAATAATTTAGTTAAATAACTACAAATGACAGTGCATGGAACATTACTCTTTTCTATTGCATGTAAAATTTTTTACAGTTTTGGATTTAGAAATAATTTGTGAATATGGTGATATGTCCCTTGGATTAAGAAGGGTAAAACAAAATTACTCCAAAACGGCTTAAATATATACCAATATTCGGTGTCACGATCAACCGGAGCGCAAATCCTGTCCGTTGTGTATTTTGAATTTATCCTGTATCTATTTCTAATCCGGAATACGAGAATAAAGGTAAACTATTAAAAAAAACTGATCGATTGTGCTTCATCCATTCGCCAATAGTCAAAAAATGATGTTCAAAATAAATGGCGAGTGCGTTGTTCTGGTCGAATTCCTTGCGGTCGTCAAATAGACGCTTGCCGTCGGCATGACCGATTTGGGGCTTTGCATCCGAAAGCCGACGCTGTGCCATCGGATAGAAACGCGGGATCCGGGAAAATTACGCCATTGGGCGAGCTTTTCGTGAAACTGTTAAAACCCAACTCGTCGATTTGGTGTCGGCTTAGAGTGGCCGCCGTCACGAAAACGCGGCTGACCAAACGGGGTCCTTTGGGCCTCGGCAACGATGCCCATCCATTCACGGTTGGTTGATTGTCGCATCGGAACCAACGCTGCCGGAAATGCATGCATAAAATATTGATTTATGCCGAATGGTCGCCGGGTGCCGGGACATCATTCGCCGCGGTCGCCGTGAGCCGTCAGTATATCACGCGGATTTGTGGCTTCACCTGTCATCAGCTATCAGCTCACGTGCGTCCAGTGCGCTTGATTGGAGGTGCCGCGCTAAGCCCTCGCGCGAGCCTTGTTCGTGGTGCATTGTGCATCCGGTGCGGAAGGAAGCAAAAACGGTATGTCGTTAGAGAAAGAAAGAAGTGTCCCCGATTTCAGACACCACCATGACCATGGTCACGAAGGTTTGAGGGAATGGTATTACCTAAGGTATTTGTTCCAGCGCTCCTTAGACTAAGACGCTTGGCCCAAATCGGCCCCGTTTCGTAAGCATGCACCTTCGCGGGTCTGCTTCGATCAGAAACTGTGCCAATCCGTATTGATTGCGAAGTCGTGTTCCCCACATCGGATCGGCGAAACCAAATTCCTGTAACTCTACGCGGCGTTATCTAATTTTATCTCCAACCCAACAGGACATTATTCTCAAATTACAAAAATCAGTCACCAACCCAACCTCGGCGCTTGAAACGATATTACCTTAAAGAGATTTAATAATCCCCACAAATGACTCGGTTCCGAAGTGGCGCGTTTGAGAAAGTTTCATGTAAAGGTTTTTCACCGTGGACCAAAAAAATTCTTCGCACCCTCCACGGGTCGGCCAGGTCGTCGTAGGCAAAATTTTGCCATTTCGAGGGTGGCGATTTTTGCAAACACCGCGCAACCCTCCGGTTCCGGACGGACCTAACGCAACGCAAAAAAATCGCATAAAAGAAAGCATTTTTCCATCGGTAACGTAATCAAAAATCCATCACTTCCCGTGATTGCGTATGCTGCGGGATCGAAAGAGAGAAGGGCCCGGCCAAGAGGGCGATAAGGGCGAAGGGCCCTGCCCGACGGTAGGTACTTCCGACGGCAGGCTTTCCGTCGGATCCAGTAGCGTAATGCTCCCACCGAAATGTGAGAGCGATTATTGGGCGAACCTTGGCAGGCGCAAGTGGCCGGTGTCGTAGAATGTAGCAAGTATTTGGGTATGCGAGATCTTGTACGCACCGTTTTCATGTTTCTTAAATTCCAACACCATTTGAATGATCCGGTAGTCCGAATTTGGAATTTCTGTAGCTAATTTTTATAGTAGAGTAAATAGTTTGCGAACACAATGCGGATTCGATCCTACAAAAGTACCAGGTGACCATCACTGGCGTCTGACAGTGTCAACGATTGCATAGCTTTAGGCGCACCTCGAAAAACTTTCAATTACGACTATTTCAACCTTTATCACAGTAAGTAGAAGCTTACATGATCGATAAGACGTAGGTCCTTCGGCACAGCGAGCGTAGGATCTACCACCGGAGCATCGCGCCCCACACCGCTGATGTGCGCCGAAGATTATGCAAAATTCTTCCCACTTTGTTCCCCGTAACCCGCATCTGCACGGCATTATGGTTGCCTTCGAGTGCCTAGTGTGGGTGTCTTGGAAAAACGCCCGGTGAAGCGGTCCGGAGTTTGGCGGCAAAATATCGAATATTCGCACAGCATTGTTCGGCGACGCATCGGGGCATTATAAGCGCATTTTCCCGACCCTATCCTTCCCCGCCTATCCGAACCACCCCCGGGGAGAGACTGCACACATTTGCCTACGCGGAAGAAAGGATGTCCTTCGGTGCTTCTGTGCACCCTCGGCCCGGGAGCGGGTAGAGTTACCTTTGCCGTCGTTTTTGTGCGCCCTTCCGGTGGCATATTGCGTCCCTGATGGCGTATTGCGCTTAAGAAGATTATCTTATTATTGTTATTATCATGCGAGTCGCATGCGGTAAGTCCCTTTCTGGCCCCCCTGGCACACCGCCGTTCGATGGATGATTTATTAAACGTGCGGGATTTTTGTTGCGGTCCCGTACCAGCTCGACCCCGGTCCCGGGTTCTTGCAGTGGATTACATCGACGGATTACTGCTGCCAGCGGGAAAGTTCATTTTATGGAAAGCACTATCGAAGGTGACCGCTCCGGTCAGCCCCGGCGGTCAGCTCTGATCGATCGGGATGAGCTAATCTGGGTGCCGCGAGGGAGCACATTTGGCGAAGACCCAGAGCCGGACCCGGGCGAAAGTGTGGATAATTGAAAACAGACCAGCTGAGCCGGAACCACCAATTTGTTTGTCGACCGACAAGCCAGACCGACGGTCAAATGACTGAGATGCTTACTGTGGAAAGTAATCAGAATAGTCGTGTTCTTTTGCGTAAACCCGTGGTGTCTTGCGCCCTTGAACGCCACAACAACACCTCGAGGGCCATCGAGGCTTCCTGGGACACGGGCCCTGAAAGTCACGCGTAAGCGAGCGGAAAAAGGGCATTCGTGTAATTTGATTCGAAATCGTTTGCATATTAATTGAAATTTATGTTTTTTTCGGGAAGCCCGGTTGTTGTTAGAAAGGGCGTAACGGAGGTTAAGGTACCTGCCATCACACAGATTGGCCATCATTAGCTACTTATGGCGACGGTTTGCGGTTGTAATGGAGTTTGGGAAAGAAATCAGCATAATTTATTGAGTTGCCTCACTTCAAAGTTAATAGAGTTGATGGTGGAAAATTTAAATATCAACAAATTACATGTTGACAGATTTGGGTTGGAAGTCCATTCGTAGCCTTCTCACGAAACTAGTGAGTGGTGAATTATCTTTGGGGTTATGGGGTTTGGGGTCTAAGCTTTGCGGAAGATAAATTAAAATAGGGAATTCCATTGTCTTTGTTTATTTATGGTTTAACTGCTGTCAGGATTATTTTTGTTTTATTTCTGCTTCGTTCAGCTTAAACAAAATTGCAGACTTTTTATGGCTTTCATTTCCTCTAGGTAAAGTTAGTTTTTCCTTTCCTGTAAATGTAGTATTCTGTTTGCTGTGGCAAATAATCATTGTTTGATTCTTTAATGAAATACTTTTCCGTCTAACTAAGAATCCAATAAACCTCTAGTCACCTCACCAAACATCAATAAAAATCAAATAATTACCTTCAAAATGTTCCAGAAAATCTTGCAATGCTTTGTCGACCATAATTAAATTTCAATCTTTAGTAGCAAGAAACCATCGCTTTAGTTAGGTTATATCAACAGCGATACTGATTAATCGGTGAGTGTTGTGAACCTAACTTACTGTACTGTTACTGAACCTAGAAACGGGGTTTTTATTTCAATTCTTTTGCCAGCAAAGCTAGAAACCCCCCTCGATGGCATGACATATTTTCACAGTCACCGCGCTCATTAGCTACACTGTCCTGATTTCAAACGGCATTCCAAAGTCCGGGACACGGGCTTATGCCTCTTCCTAAACACAGCACAGGACACGGGGGCCACGTTCTATTGGCACCAACTCTCAGCTACGTACTGCAACCGGTGGCGGAGCTCACAAATTTAATATCAATTAATTCCACATTGTTTACTGCCATCAGCAATTATCACGAGCTCCCGAGTCCCGGTCGGTCGACCGGTCGGTTTGCTTTTCCAACCTACTTGACATCGGCCGCGGCCCTTCTCGAGACTGGCTAACGAAGTTGCCTAGCATTTTACCGTTAATTACGGGAAAACAGAAGCGTAAAGTGAAAATTAAATTGCGACGGTAGTAACTTCATTTGCATCCGCTCGCCATCACCGGATGGTTCACGGTGCCTATCCGGAAGTTTGCCGGAACGTGCCCGGCGGACGCTCGCTCCGACGCTCGGCCCTGAAGTCCTGGCACGATGTGACGAGGAAGAATTTCTCACACGCCACACGGCCGACTCGGCCCATATATGAAGCGGAACGGAATGTCCACCCAACCGGGCGTGGTGTCAGCACGAGGGGGCACCCCAATACCACCGTGCTGCTGGGCTGATGATGACGATCGAAGTTTGTCCGTGACCGTCCCCTGGAATGCTTTTAATGAAGTATTCCTGCTGATATGTGGGAAACGCAAGAAAGGTGAACATTGGGACATTCTGCCAGATCCGTGAAATATTTATTCGCAGGAGTGTCCTTTAATGGGAGAGTTAATTTGCACGGCTAGGGTTTCGGGGACCGTGTGTGCTGCCAGCGTTGAAATGTACAATCCTAACGAGGGCAGCACGTGGAAGAAGGAATAGACATTGTTGGCTACTGCATCCGCAAAAAAATATGGTTTGTGGTCAGTTTCTTTTGAGGTTCTTCAAGCGCATCCTCGTGCGCCTGATTGCTCAAGTGTGTTCATTTTAACAAGGTGGTCAACAATGTTGGGGTTTTCGTCGGCCGAATAGAAACCCAAACCCGTAACTTCAATGCCTTTTCGTAGGCGTCATTTATTACGGTGCAGAATTTTGTGTCTCATGTGTTTTCGAATTTACAGAGTTATTTTCCTTTATGACGTCTCTTTGATCCAGTCGACATAAAATCTTGAGATGGGTGATAGATTTTTCAGTATCAAAACGAAATATTCTATAGTTTAAATAAAATAAAAATTAGTTTTTTATCTTACGAATATGGCTTCAAATTATATACAAACATTTCTTACAAAGATACCAACGATTGTTGAAAGGAGCTCCGTTTTAAGCATTGATTATATTAATATCGATATTTGTTTTGTGTATTTCTTCTGTTACGAATTTTATCAGAAAATACCGCCAACAGTAACAGGAAACCATATCGTTCGTACAATCAAGATTTCATTGTCATTCATTCTTTTAACATACGTTTAGTTTCAAATAAATACGAGAAATATTATTCGTCTACCTTAATATCATTTAAGGAGCCTTATTCATTGTAAAAGATCATAGTTCTTGGATCGTTGCAAAGAATGTCCCGCACGTGGAGTACAATATTGATTTCAACAGAGAAAACCATTTATCTTATCACCTTTCACCGATCACCGACGGAAACTGTGACATATTTTCAATCAGATTAAAGAATCCAAAAACGGTCCATTATGCTACTCGGTTGCAATTACCGGCGCATTCTCTATGACATAGCACCTGAAAAATAAATTCTATCACTCGACGTCTTTCCGCCGGACCGGTAGCTAAATCCTTACGTACCGTGCTTCCCGGGGGTTTGATAATCTCCCAACAATAACATCTCAATTAGTTACGACATTCTTGACACGCGTTCCGCACCGGCACAGAATGTGTCACCAGGACTCGCACGGGGCCCACAAATCCTTGGCAATCCCGACGGGTCGAAGCGTGTGGCTACCGCCGTGTGAGGGTATTAACTTCTCACCAACCAACTAATGTACACTGCGGCCAGCAGCAGCAGCAGGACGAGTGACTTTTTTCGCATACGCGTACCGAGTTTTGATTCGAGGGGGTTCCCAAGATGCCATTCGAGATGCTGCGACCGGGCACCATCAAAGGCATAAGGATTTGGCTGGCTCTCTCATACGACGGAAGATGAAAGGCCAGCGTCCCGGGGCCCGACGATTTCGTAGGTCGTTTGGTCTCTGTCCGTAGATAATCCTCTTGTCAGTGAGGAATTGGAAGTAACCGTGCGTTGGTTGGCGAAAGAAAAGAAAATCAAATTTTGCCGACACGATGGGTCGTCGGTGACATTTGTGGTAAATTCCTGCAACATGACTTGTGCGGCGAACCTGCCGGACCGTGGTTCCGCCCAAGTGCGCCCACGAGTAGGGAGCGATCGTTTTTCCTACATTCCCCTATGGAAACGGTTTCTCAAGTGTGTGGTCGTGTCGAGCATTTGATTGGAATTCCTTTCCCGGGACCCGGGCGCTCTACTGTGCCAATCAGGAACGGTGCTCAAACCGAAGCGGGCATTCCACGAAATCTGCGACGCGCGAATAATTGACCAAGCAAGGATGGGGTAATTAGGTGTTGTGGCCGTTGGCCGGCGAGATTCCCGGTGGTTTCTTTTGCTTTTGATCCTGACTTTTGACTCGGCAAATCCTCCAACGATTAACGCTTTCCAATGAAGTTCCCGCAAAGAACTGAACACCGCTTGCCGGCTTCTCCGTAAAGTTTACCGTCCGAGGAGAGATCGACGGGGAAATAATAATTAATGAAAATAAAATTGAAACTTTGGCGCTCGTCCGACCCGGCGCGGTCATCGGTTGTGGGCAACAGGAGCGCAAAGAATGCAATAATTATCCTGCAGCAGGCGGAATTTAAGGATAATAGAAAGGACGACCAGATTGGTAGGATAAAATCGAAATAAATAAAGACGGCAAGCAGTTGCTAGGCATATCCGGCAACTTTGAAGTCAACTAGTGGAGAAAATGGAGGATTTGTGGAATTTTTAATAACATTTTACCGCACTCTGTGAAGTTTCGCCCACGACATCCAGTACAGTGCAATTTTCGTAGAACAGATAGTATTGAACACCTGGATCATGATAGCGTTTAACTTAATTAACCAGTAGTGTTAAGTCTTCTCTTCGTTAAGTAACTTTAAAAAATCAATTATTCGCACACAAAAGTTAGCCGGTCCTTTAAGCTAATTTTTTATTTTGTTTATTTAGTTTTCTATTTATTAATTGAAGCCGAGTCGTGGTCAACGAGCCGCAAGGATTAATTTCTTAGACTGTCCTTAAACTGTTAAACTTTCCTAGTCTAGTACAGGACTCAATATTGCCAATTTACTAGAACTCAAACAATGATGTCTCCAACATGCCAAACTGTCCCGGGCCGATGTAGTACAGACAAGGATAGCAAAATGAAACTCTCGCAATGAAAACGAAAAACAAATGCCAAGCATTCTGCTTGAATTTCTATTCCAATCGATGTCGGTTGCGAAAACTTATCTGAAGTTCAACTTCTTCGCTACTAATATTCCTTCTAGCGTATGGCTTCCCGGGCCTGGCTGACTGTAATCCGTTGCAGACCGTTGCTTGATTATGCTTTGGCCATTGTGTAGCTTCACCACCGTCACCACGGTGCAGAGTGCCAATCAACCATTGTTCCGCGGATTGAGAACTTTCTCCGGCTTTCGTCGACCGGAACCGCCAATGCCCACAGGACGCCGTGCGTCTTTGGAAGAATTTTCTTTCCCTCGCAGCCCTTGCGATGCCTCCAGGCGTATCGGAAAAGAATGATTTCCTGCAGCAAGATAAATGTTTTGTCAAGCCGATACCGCAGTCTTTCCTGGCAGACATTCTTCGAGAGACCCGTCTGGAAGGTGCTCTTCCCTGGGCCGTAATTTTCCACTCATCGTTCGGTTCGTTCGTTCCCCAAACAGCGGAGAATTGTTTTCCGTGTCGTATCGACGGTCGGTTTCGGTTCGGACATGGCAATGATTGCACTTGACACTAACGCTGAACCACCCTGTGAACCGGCTACAATCAATTGCCGCTTCAACCGTGCTGATCGGTGCTGGAGACGCTAATTTGGCCGCTCGGAATGAGCGAAGCACCGAGTTTAACAAGCTCATTAGCATAATCATTATCATCGTCACAATCAATTGACTTTTCGTCCAGGCGGCACATCGATGCAACAGATTGCAACGGATCTGTTCGCACCAGACACCACCACCGACCACGCCGCTTTTCCCGCTATTTTCCCCGATCGACACTATGGCACACTTTCCCGGGCAAAGTGGAAATCCACCGAAGAAGAAGAGCGCTAACGAACGAGCCGCTCGGGGCAGCCCTTACCGGGGGCGGGCGTTGGCGAAATCGAGTTTAAAATGAAAATAAAATAGCTCTTGGTTTTGCACCCCAGCTTTAACATTCCCGGAAACATACACATAAGAGGCGTCGCTTCCGAAAGGATCCCGGGGGGTGACGACCCTGGACCCTAGGGGAGCGTGCGGATGTTTTAGATGGCTAATTGAGCACGGAACAGGAAACGGTGCGTGTAAACAACAAGGGTTGCGATTGAGATGTTGGCCGCTGTGCCGTTGGGAGGGACGAGCAAAGGGGTCGGCGAAACATAGCGTCGAACCTGCCGGAAAATGTGTTGTGATTTACTGACAAACGATACTGTTGTAGGTCAACGGGCCTTTCGGTTTCTGCATGCATCAGTTGTTTATTGTAGCTGGAAAAAAATGTTTGATTATTGACGTGACGCATTTCAGTGAGTGTTGACATTCAATCGACCTATTCTTGGTTGAGGTGCTAAATGTATTCTTTACCATTTTGATGCTTGTTGCTTGAGTTGTTAAGTGTTTCATTAGAACGGAAAAAATTCGAAACACACGAAACCTGTTTCGCAATCGATGCTGTCGCTGTCCGCTGCGAACAGTCTAAGAATACTTTGCGGACTGGATTTCCTTCCGCCATTCTCATGACATGACCAGCCTACCGGAGCCTGACGAGATGCATACGTTGCACGAGAGTGAGGTCGTCCTAGAGATACCCTGGCGCGAATCTCTTCAGTAATGACTAACCTAACATTTCCTGGTCTAACGTTTCTCCTGTACTTCACTATTTACTGTTTTTATTTAATTTTTTACGTGTACGAAGTAGTGTTCCAATTATCGTCTTCCAATCGTTTTTGGCCACTTACATAGGCACGTGAAAACCAGTAAAACTGCATCTGCATGCCAAGAACCGGCTAAAAACTATTTTTTGGCCCAATGTTTAGCTCACCCTTTGATTATTGTCGCCCATTGTTTCGGATTTTCAGCTACTTTAGCGTATGAGTAATGAACTTACTGGCTCTATCTTCAACAGCTGTTTGGCCCTTCGCGTGCTGCTCCGTCCGGGAAGAGATTCCCGACTTACTCCAACTAATGACAGCAAACAATCGAACGTCCGACCGACGCCCGTGGTTCGTGTCACAAATTGGCACCAACCCCTTCCGAAAGGTGCGACCGGATGATGTGGAATTTAATTAGCCAAAGGCCCGTGGTTTCCGTTTCCGTCAACGCTGGAGACGAAAGGACGTCGGACGTCAAGGCTGCTCCGTCAGAGCGCAGCAATTCGTAGCGCGGTGACATATCGGCGCATAAAAACATACGTTTTTAATTCGCACAATTGTACGGCTGGCCACCTGTAATTGGCGTGCACCCCGATGGCGTGCGGAAAAGAAATAAAACTTAACCCCTGGAAGCGAGTGTCCTTTGCGGGTCATGTGTGAGAAGTAATGAATTTAATGAAAGCTCTCACCTGTGCGCTCGAGGCGCCCGCGGCGGTGGCAAATTAATGCTTGAAATATTACATTACGAGCGGAGCGAGAAATAGCAACGACTCCAGCGGGCCCTCCTCCGGAAACCTTCCCCCCCGGAGGACAGACCGTGGTGCGAAACCTTTCTTGGAAATCAATTTTTACACCGTCACACGCCAGCAGCCGTCGCAAGAAAACCCGTGTGCCAATTCGTGTGCAGCTTAAGACGGACGGAATCGGGTGAAATGGGAATCGAATTACTCGGCGGATCCGCTTTGAAAGCGGTGCGCATCAAACGGAGTGCCATTGAAAGACGTCCGCCGAAAAGAAGGAAAGGAAAAGATCACAACGCACGGGGCGGTGCACAATGGCGCGGAAGATTAAATTTATCCGCACATTCCGTGTCACCGTGTGCCCGACGGGAAATCGATGGGAAATCGGTAAATTCAATAATTTTGCGACAATGTTGCCACTCCTGCACAGGATGTCGATGAGAGGGGGCTTCCCACAGCTAGATAGAACGATGAGTGAACCAGACACAGCGTCTGACAGGATTTTTGAAGATTTCAACCGAAACTAATCCGATCAAATTTGTAAAGCACACGCCACTCGGCAACCTTCCGGCGCGCCATCGGGCCCCATCGGGAGTGTTGCAAAATTTTCGACTCATCGAAAACCCCACTCGCGAATCCGGGAGAATCCGAGAGCTGGATGCTTTCGCGCGGGGAATCCTCGTAATTTAAAGTTAATTTTTACACTTAACAGCAGCCGGAGTAGCACCGGGACAGATGACCCGTGGCGCATGCAAGGTTACCGCAAAGTTAATGCCCCGGCCATTGTTTCGCCGCCAACTCTTGCCCCGACGGAGGTGATGGCGTACAGAGGTATGGTCGTGTTTGGGGGAGGATCCGGCCATTGCCGTGGGTGTCCACACCGTTGCGCCCAGAGCATCAGGAACCCCAGGAACGGATACCTGCGTTGCCGTAACCCGTGGTTACGGCCGTAACGGTGGTTCAAAGCGAAACGTCAAAGTCGTTTGCAAAGTAAACAAACAACGCCCTCCCTTCGGATAAAGGGGTACCCGTGGAAAGGGCACCGTGGAAAGGTGGCCAAACGGAACACAGGTAGAAACCGAAGGTCCCGTCAGGCAATTTGGCCCGAACCCGTCTGTCGATCGGCACGGGAATGCGTCAGGTAGTGTGCGCTGATCACTCGTGTGCTGGTGGTGGTTGGATGTGCGTCGTCGGGCCCAGCAGAGCCCAGGAAGCCAGCGGAGCAAACTACCCCGGTCGTGGGCGCAAGCGAGACGGTGCAGTTGTTCCGGAGGTACTATAAAACACACGATCATTACCCCTCGAGGGCACCCAGACAAGCTCGCCAGTCTGCCACCGAATTCGGCACCGTCGAGATCGCATCGGAACTTTCATTACACTCTCGATAGTCCAACTGTAGCAAAGCGCGCTGTCAACGCAACAATCCTGACCCAGTGCGTGGTGCGTCCCATCGAAAGTTGAGTCGTGTTATGAGCGAACCCGTCGATCGACGGACGATCGAGTGAAGCCAAAAGCACCCACCTTCAAGCGAGTACGAGACGATCCACGATGACGGAAGCGTTGCTGTTGTTGGTCGCGGCGTTCCTGTTGACAGCACACCAGTGTGCCGGCCGTGCCGTGGACAGCGGTCGGGGCAACGAGTACAGCTTTCTGGCGAAACTGTACGGGGACGTGGGGCGCGGGAAAAACTCGTCCTGCCAGCAGCTCCCGACGCTGGTGCTGATCGAGCTGCTGGGTGCCGCCTTCAACCCGCGCTACATGAGCATCGAAGAACCGCCGATAGCGGACGACGGTGACGATGGGACGATGGCCGGCACCGGCGAGCAGCGGGCAGGTATGGCGAGCAGTGCCAAGCGGAACTCGGAACCGTTTCTACCGTTCTACGTCGACGACAAGTACCGGCCGGAGCCGAGCAACAAACCGGCCTGGGAGGTGAACCACGTCTTGGAAGCGATACCGTACAGTGCGCCCGGGGCGGCCCGCACCAGGCGCGACCTGTTCAACGCAGTGCTACACGATATGGTCGAGCAGGCGACACGGACGGACGCGGAAACGGAGACGTCGCCGTCACCGTCGCGCGGGAAGCGCTCGTACGACGGTAAGAGCCGCGCGCGGAAGGTCACCGGCGGTAGCCCGCGACCTTGGGAGTGCGAGTCGAAGATCCGGTGGACGGACCTGGGGCCGGATTACTTCCCGCGGTTTCTGCGGTCGGTAGAGTGCACGCGCCAGAACTGCTGGTACGGCCACTACACCTGCCAGCCGCGCTCGTTCCTGGTGAAGATCCTGCACCGCCGGACCGGCCAGTGCGTCCAGAGCGACCGGCTGCGGAACCAGCTGGACGTCGACGATGTGCCGGGCGGGCTGTGTGAGCTGTGGGTCTGGGAGGATCGGCCCGTCAACTTCTGCTGTGACTGTGCGCCGGCCTTCTAAGGCCCGGATTGTTCGGCTTCCCATTGTTTTTCGTCCGTTTAATTTAATCGTTTATTTAACTTTACTCGTTGACGCACTGGTTAATCTTAATGTTGACATTCGGATAAGGTGGTAGGAGGATAAGGATACACGATAAGGACGCTGTGTACATATAGGGTTAAGGAGCGGCGGTGGGCGGAACACATGCACGCGCAGTCAAATCGGGAACAGAACCTGTACATACTGAGGAACCTTAGACCTTGTTTTAAAAGCAGCCGGCGCACGGAGAAGGTACAGAACCCGGCAGGGGTACCCTGCAGGCTAGGTTAGGCGCAGTCAGTGGCTGGTGTGCGAAAAATAAAAACCGACACACTTTATGGAAAACAAACTCTGCCGCTGAGGACGTTTTGTTTATCACGTGCCCGAAACCTATTAACCCGGGCGAAGGCCCGCAAACCGTTTGGCAGTAAAGATCAGGGGGCGCGTTCGCGAGGCTGTACCCGTCCCTCGGCTAGGACCGGCGAAGTGCCTGCACGGCACTTCGAAAGGGTAGACGCTCCAGGCGATACGCACTCAGAAGCTGTCCTGGTAACGACGTACCTACGGCCCAGGTCAGCTGAAGCTGGTGTGGACCTGTGGCTGCCTCGCGAAGCTGCCGAGTTTGGAGGGGTTCGGACGAGAAGAAGGACTCCCGGGTTAACGTTTTTGCATAAATATTGAAAATTAGCCGTCGAGCGTGTAGCAAGATGGCCGGAATTTTCGCTCCTCTCCAATTTAGCTGTAAATTGAATCGCAGCGCACAGGAGCGCAACAATTTTCAACAAGTCAATGCATATTCATAAACCGTGACAACGGGCCCAAACTGCAACGCTTAGTCTGGTAGTTTCCCTCAAGGACTCGAAAGAAATTACCAATAATCCTCTAAACGGTTGCGGAGTTTAAATTAGGAAAAGGACCTCAAAGAAGACGATGAGCTCCGGTTATTGGCTAAAATTGCGCATTAAACAATCGCGAAATGTGCTGTTACTCTACATGTGATGATTTTAACGTTTCATAGTAATTTTAGGCTCATGTGTTGCGAGCGTTCTAAAAGGACCAATCTACACGGCCAATCGGTGTCCTGAGAGAGTGGTTATTCAGTCCTCAAGCATCCTCCTTTGTGGTTCAAGCATCCAGAGTCACGCCGTTAAGGATTGCTGGCCAAAGTAAGCTCCGACAGCATTCTGGTTATTGCGGGCGTCGCAGGGTGGCCGTCATAATGTCGCATCAATTATTGACGCATAATTCCGTATGCTTTAATGGAAAAAGTCTTACCACTGGCGGTTGTGGTCAGCAACGGAGCGTTCGCTTCCGGGGAACACCGGGAGACATCGACCAACCGATGGCACCCATTAGCATATCACGTGCGGGACGCCCGTGGAAAACCGAGCATTACGGACTTGCCGGGGGCTTACGGCTCATCGGTGTTGCGGGAAGCACCCGAAAATGCGCAAAGGATTTCGGTTCCTCCGCCAGTTCGCCAGTTAGCGTTAGAAGCCTTCCGTCAACACGCGCATAGTCGAACCGGAATCCTGGGTACGGCCCACCCCGTACCTGGTGGCCGTTTAGTTGAGCAAATATTTTATCGTATCAATTACACGCCAAATCCGGCGACCAAACACAACGGCCCGCCGGACCGGACTTTTCCTGCCTTCGGAGCGTGAGCGCTCGTGGTCGGCGGTAATTACCATTATCGTCTCTGATTACCAACTTTTGAGGCCGTGCCCGGGCAACATGATTATGCTTAGGATTGTGAGAACGAAACAAAAAAGAAACCGGGTCGAACACGGTGCAAAATGATGCGGACCTCGATTCCTTTACAGAATAGTTTTGCTCCCGCAGGGTACGAGGATCAGTTTCATACGGGTTGTTTATTTTATTTAGCGACGTGACCCAGTTTAGCCACACACCGGGAGGTTGTTTAACGCTAGAAATTGGGTTTCGAGAAAAGCTCATCCTTTGGTTACACTCGATGGTGTTTGGGTTCATTTAGTTATTTCATGCACCGAAATGCACTTTTCTGCTTGCATCCTGCTTGGGCAAGTAAGTAAGCAGTTCGCTCAACTTTGCGATACGTATACTGCTGAAGGGCTAAGTTGAAACAAATTGCGATTGGTTATGGTTGTCGAACGTATTCATTGTGCCGCTCATGATTCAGCGATTAGGCTATCAAACCAAGACAGACTATCGAATCGGATTGCGCCATGAGGATCCGAGCGAGGATCGTAGGGAGCGATATACAGAAATAGAGACACGCCAAAGCGGAAAAAAGAAAGCTGCCGATTAGCTGTATTTCGCCTCGCCTATGCTACGGGAAGCCGGTACCGGAATGAATGCAAGCAGCTGTTGGCTGATATGTGATAAGGACCCAGCACGCCGTCATGGTGTTACGGTAAGCGATGTGATAAGATTGGCTTCCATAACAATATCCGATTGAAACTGGTGCGCTGATGCAAGCAGCCACAAAAAGGCACTCCGTTCGGTTGGTGATTATCAAGATCCGAAAAAGTGCACTTTGCAAAGTGAGCTTTTAACCAGAATGCTGAAGGCGATCCCAGGCGTTCGGTGCCGGTGTTGGCCCACGGAATCAATCAGAGGTCGTGTAGGGCTTGAAAGGAGAGAGCCCTACATTGTTCTAACTGGCAGTATGGCGGTTTTAAAACGTTTCCACAATTTCTCCTGCTGACCTCCTGATGGCAATAATCAACCATAATTCTGTCTGCTCGCCGTTTGATTGCTGATATAATAAAGATCGCTAGGGTGAGCTGCACCTCGAAGAATTGCATCTTACAGCTGCATCAATGATTGCAATTAGTTTACATTAAACTATCTAATCAGGGGCCATAATTTAAGATAACAGCATACATTTCGGGTGCGTGACGTTAGCAGCTGCCTGTTTAGAATTTATCGCATGGTTTACCCTTGATTAGTGATAGGATTGGCGTTGACAAAGGGCACCAGGGGTTCACAATAGCCAAATGGCGTAGACGATAAGATAAACCGCGATCGCTGTGGCATAAACCACTACTGTTAATAAAAACCCCGCCCTACAGCAACCGAAACTACAGTGTCCATCCTTCGCCGAGCGCAACGGAAGGTACAGCGATCCGAAGCTCTGCCGAAATGAAGTGTCTGCTCGTTGTAGCTCTGCTCCCGGCGCTCGCCCTCGGACTAGCGGTGCGGCCATGTAAGTGACGGACCAGTGACCCGAGGTCGGATCGTGTAGTTCGATAGTAACGAGCCGGTTCTTGCGGCAGGTCCCAACAATGCACCGATTCCGCAGGACGTCCGTGTTGTGGGCTGTGCGGCGGAACCGTGCGTGATCCCGATCGGCGGAATGGTCGATATGGACTGTGATTTTCTGTCACCGCGCGCCTCCAACACGGTCGGGGCCGCCTTGGAGATCTTCTTGGGTGACTTCCGCGTTCCGTACGAGCTGCCAGCCAACCAGCAGAATGCGTGCAACTTCTTCGAAGCCGGCAGCTGCCCGGTGGCGCAGGGTGAGTTCATAAACTACCACCTGAGCACACCGGCGGCCGCCCCGTTCGCCGGTATCACGGTCGATCTGCAGCTACAGCTGACGGACGACAACGGAGAACCGCTGTTCTGCTTCCGATCGTCCGCACAAATTGTCGCCGCGTAGCGTGGCAACTAACTGACCATGTCAAGCCACCACGTACCCCGTTTGCAATAAACAGTTTTTTGCCCTGAAAATCCTGCATTCGAGAAGCCTTTCCTATCGGTTTAAGCCAGACATGGAGCGTATCTTATCTCTTATCAGCCAGATCAGCAGCTGGGTTTATCCGGTCGGCGGCGCAGCCTTAAGGACTTGCGGCTACTCGACGAGCGGCAGTGGCACGCTAGGCCTTCAAGATGTTCCGACAAATCGTAGCGCTTGTGTTGGTGGTTTTGGTCGCACGGGCCCACGGACTGACGACTCTGCAATGTGAGTACAATTGTGGTCCTTCTAGGTCGGCCGGTCGGCCCGGTAAAGTTTTTCCATTTGTCCGGTTCCAGGTTCCGACAACCGACCGGGACCGCAGGAAGTCATCATCCCAGGGTGTAGCGTCCTTCCGTGCACCGTACCGAATCAGTCAAACTTTAACTTCAGCGTCCGGTTTGCGCCGACATTCTCCACCAACACCCTTACGGTGGATGCGACCGCCACGCTCCATGGGCTGTTCCTTCCGTACGAGCTTCCGGCCCATCTGCGTAACGGTTGCAATCACATCGACACGTCTTGCCCGCTGGCTTCCGGTCAGACCGTTACCCTCAGTGCCGCTGCACCGGTCGAGGCTCCGCTTACGGGTGTCACGGTCAGAATGGAGTTCGAAATAACCGGGGACGGTGGCCAGGTGGCCGTTTGCTTTGCGGCCACTGTAACGCTGACATAGATCGTGCCGCACTTGTTGTGGCTTCGTACCTCAAAGCTCAATAAAAAGAAAATATATTTCATAAGCTTTTCTTTGTACATTTTATTTTGCAATAAAATGGTGTAGAGGAATGCTACAAATCGACCAGACGAGAGAATGTAGAACAACCACATTTAAAACCGTCAACCTTCCAAGCAGTTGATTCTATTCATTTTTTTGCCGTTAATTACGAGCTGGTAACATATTGCATTTAATACTTATTCGTCATAGACCAAAATACCCTAAAAACAGCTTTACCGATAGCTGAATTCTGTAATCTTCATATGCCTTATGCACTCCAAAAACATAGCTATCGGCAAAGTCCATTTTGTCATCGCCCTCGAAGCAGGATGGCAACAGGATTCCTTTGCTCCAACCCAACGGTTTTCCCCAAAATTCAAAATCTGCTCGAAACCGTTTTCCGCCTTTCGTTATGCGGGGCGTCAGAAACGATTCAACAGCAAACAACGCGAGTGAAAGATTGGCAATAGCATTCGTGAATGAATTCGTCACCTTCGGGTTCGGCCAAATCGCTGTGTCACGCCGCATTTGAAGAACGATTAAGCGGCCCGTACATTGCTGTACATCTTCGTATACATCTGAGATCGCCGTCTGAGTGATAAGTAGGGAGAACTTTAGCACTCACACGTGGTTGGTGCCGAAAAACGTGAAGACATCGTTTGTCTTATCGATTCGATTGTTCCGCCGGCCGGTGAGTCGGTCAGCGTGCGTACGGCTCAGGTGTTCATTAAATTAGAAGTACTGAAGTCTCTCGACCCGGCAAGATATTCGCGCCACGACGATAACTGACCAGCAACATCTTGCAGGTGTCCGAACACCTGCCCTCGTTTCGGATAAGATTAGTTTCCTTGGCCAAGGTGGTTTGTACCGAGTATAAAAACATGCGAACCGGCGCCCAGGACAGTCAAGTACATTGCGGCCTCCAGTTGAACTGAAAGCCACGAAGGGAACGCTAGGTCAGCACCGCAGTTAAACGCATCCTATCAAAATGTTCCGGTTCGCAGTCCTACTAGTAGCCGTCGTTGCCTGCGCCAGTCTAACGGAAGCGCTTGTAACGCACCCCTGCTCGAATAATCGGCCCCATCCTACCAGTGTCACACTCACCGGCTGCACTCAGATGCCTTGCGAGCTGATCCGTGGCAGCGACATATGGATGGAGCTAGATTTCCAAGCGCGTAAGTTAACCTGCCCACAGTCAAGCGAACTGGATGTGGGTTCATTCTACAGAAAGTACTGACGGTGTACAATTTTATGTTATAGCATTCGCCGCCCAAAATCTGCAATACCGCGTTGTCGCGACGGCCCTGGGCATCACTGCTCCCTATGAATTGCCACCAGATCGTGCTGCGGCCTGCAACTGGCTAGTGGGCAGCCAGTGCCCCATCAGTCAGGGCGAAGACATCTCCAGCACGCTCAGCATGCCGGTTCTGCCAATCTATCCGCTGGTCACGCTCGTGGTTGAAGTTAGTGTGATCGATGAGGAAACGCGAACTCATGCCTGTTTCGCGGTCGACGCCCGTGTGGTCGTTGGTTAAGTGTTGCTTGTGATAATTTTAGTAATAAATATCGATCATTGTTTTCATACCAACTTCGAGATTTACTTTCGTTTTATTCACTGCTGATGGGCATAATGCTGTTTCGTGGAATGAAAGTGCATAAATTGCAGTGTTCGATCGCTAATCATGCGGGTGCGATTTGTTATAAAATTTCAATTGCAAGTTCAGGCCCGTTGATGGTGGCGCCACCTATGTGTCAGAAGCGCACTCAATTTCAAACATTCAATCGGCGATGTTTTGAGGCACGTGGCGCATCCGCAATTGTTTCAGTTACGAATCACACGGTACGATTCGTTCGGGGTAGTCGTTGCTCCTTCAAATATACTTTATATGCCGTAACGGTAATAATGTCTCTTTGAAAAAGTTCTTTCGCCTCGTTCTTTCCGTTGCATCAGCAGTTGTTACCTAGCAAAACATTTCAACAAAAGGAATCGCTATAAACGAATGTTATAAAATACTACCATATTCAACACATTTATATTAAATTCTATCGAAACGCATGAGTCCTATTAGAGTGCAGTTTTCTCGAAACTATGCAATTATACTCCTCCTGGGTTATGCCTGGGTTTGCGTAAAGAATCGTGGGGTTTGCCCGGTATTGCCGCCAATTAGCGTAGGCAGTCTTATCGTGATTCAGGAGTGACATCCAGATCCAGGTAGCGACCGATTTCGTAAACCACGTCTCATCCCTGCACAAAAGGGAGACCAGCTGGCAGTAATGCGATAACTACCTTGCAACACTTGAAGTTGCCACCTGTTCGCGGCCATAAATCGATTATGGCGATTATTATCACGGAAGCCACCGCAGAAGAGAAAAACGTGAAGACCAAGTTGGGGCAAAGAACGAACAGCCGAGTTGCGATTTCTGGCAGTACATAGGCCGTTCGTGCGTAACCATAGATTAACATAGTGGTCAGTTTGTACGAACGAGCGCAGACCGAAAAATGGCCAGCGTCTGCGGACGGTGGGCATATAAAAACGAGTGCCAAAAATCGTGCAATTAGACGCCTCGGTGCAGTTGCAGTAACCACATCAGCCCACTCAGCGAACCTTCCGCGAACGGCTACCCACCCGAAGCAAAGATGATCCGCGCTCTGCTGCTGATTGCTCTCGTCCCAGCTCTGGTGTATGGAAGCATCCATCGCGTCTGCACGGGAGGTCGCCCGGAACCCTTTGACGTTGCCATTGACGGCTGCACTGCTGCCCCTTGCAACCTGGTGCGCGGTCAAGATGTAATTGCTCACATCAGCTTCACCGCCGGTAAGTCTACGGGGAAGAAAGTAGCACCAGTAAGGTACTAATAAACACTTATCCCTCGTTTCGACAGATCGTGCCGTGTACAACATGACGACAGTTCCAACGGCAACGGCCCTCGGTATCACTGCGCCCTACCCGCTGCCGGCTGAGTTCGCTGCCACCTGCAACTGGCTGGAAGGATCGTCCTGTCCACTGAGCCCGAACGAGGACGTCACTTACAGACTGACGATTCCGGTCCTGTCAATCTACCCCTTGGTCAGTCTTGTAATTGAAATTGACATCGTTGACCAGGACAGTCAGTCCGTCGCCTGTTTCCTTGTTGATGCCCAAGTGGTTGTCGCTCCTAGTTTAAAATAAAATTCTGCTATTTGCTGAGTCAACCATTAATTTATTACATGCGCTTGAGTTTATGTTAAACCACTCTAGCATCTAGCTGGAAGCACGTCACAACGTCCTGGTTTTGATCGACCAGCTTCAGTTCCACCGTGAGACTAAGCGTTGGGTAGCTGCTAAGCACCGGAAGCTGCAGTTCGTAGGTGACGTCTTCCTTTACCGATACGGGACACTGGCCTCCAACCAGCCATTTGCACGCGTCTTGACGATCGCTCGGCAGCACAAACGGCACCGACAAACCGCCGAAGCTGGCATGCACTTCCGGTCGAAGTGCGCTCAGAGTTCTGCTGGCAGTGAAGTCTACCATGACTTTCGCATCGTGTCCTTTTGGTAGGTCGCACGGAGCAGAATGGCAACCGGCAACGTCAACCGACGTAGGTAGGGCTCCTTCGGTGCCTGTGATAGAGCGTGCGAGTTAGACAAGCAGCAAATGAAAGGTATCTCTCCCTAATCTTACATTTTTGCACTGCGATCACATCGGCGAGCACCAGGGCGGGTAGGCAAACTGCAAACAAACTCACTACCAGCTGCATAGTGGTTGATTGTGCGATTGAGCAGCGGTAGTTAACAAGTAACTGTGAATTGTGTGGCACAAGTGCTTAAATACAGGAGCCAGGCAATGCTTACCGGCACTACTAAGTGAGTTTCAAGAACTTATAACACGTGTTCGTGTAGAAAACCCGTACTTTCGCGTCTTGAGAGGCGTGACGTGCCATCGTAATTAGTCAGGATTGGATTGATAAGAAAAAGTGGCAAAACTCGATTCATTCCAGTGTCATTGAACTTGTCAGAACAGTTATAGTTATTTACGGAATATCTCGGAGAGTAGCAATAGGGATGTAGTATTGTTATTTACCAGCGATTTATCATTCGTATTGAATGTTTTAACACATTTGATTACTGTGAAAAACAATATAGGAAGATCCAAAAAACTGTATTGTAAAAAAAAGGTGGTTGTGTTGTTCAAACGCTTACATAACGGCACGTAAACATGTTCCTTCATCGACTAGTTATTAGTCTTAGTTAGATTTGTTTAGTAAAACGAAGAGAGTACCAACTGCTGAAAGATTGTGAAGATTGCATTCATAATTTATTTTTCAGTATATTACTAAATTGTAATAACTGTTAAATGTTATTTGTTATCTGACACGAAATATTAATTAATTCCCTATATCTTTCTTTAAAATTTAGTGCAACTTCTATTTAAACAAAGTTCACACGACACGCGTGATACTTTGTTCGTTCATAACGTTCGTCCGTTGTAATGACACGATGGTTACACGATTTTTAGCCGAAATAATGTAACTATAAGGAT
This sequence comes from Anopheles bellator, assembly GCF_943735745.2. NCBI lineage: Eukaryota > Metazoa > Arthropoda > Insecta > Diptera > Culicidae > Anopheles > Anopheles bellator. The sequence continues at coordinate 32,697,456 of NC_071286.1, forward strand.
TCGATTAATTCGTTTGTTGGACGGGTTTGTTTTAAAACCGTCACAATTCAAATTAAAACGAGCAAAGTGTTCGAAAAAATTTGAGTCAGCGCCACCTATATGTGAACTTTGCTTATCAAAGCAATGAAAAAAAAGAAAAAAAAACTTGAGATTGGAATTGAAAAAATAATTTGAAATTATCTTTCAAAAATGATGACAAAATTGAACGTGAGATTGCATTACTGCCTGAGTCATTGTGTAGCAGAGCTGTTAATGTATCGTCGAAAAGAAAATCTATAGAAAAGATCTTCGCCACACCGTTATCGCTTTCACATGATTAGTTCGAACGTGGTTCTTGCTATCGCTGATCGCATGAAAACTATTGGAACAAAATGTAAAAATCATCAATTTCTTTATTTCACCATTGAAAACACAACATAAGTGTTTCCAGCCCGCATTTGTAATTTGATTTCCGGCGGAATTCTTATAATCTCAATCGATTCTTTGGGTGTTGTTATAAACGCACCGTAAAGCGTTTTCCGATGTCTTTCCGGAAGTTAGGCGATGCACACCGGCAGTTGATAACAGAGCAAAGTATCGCCCTTGCTATTTGTTAGCTCCCAGCGCAGCTTTCCAGTAATCTGGGGAATACGAAGTTAGCAGAGCATGTGATTAGTCCGGTGTCCTACTAACTTGCCAGGCACTCGAGAAACTTACCGGAGGCAGACTAGGATTGACGTAGATATCAGCAGAAAACAACAGGCCCGCAGATCCCTGCAATGGGCAAACAGAGCCCTCACAAGTAGTCGGAGTGATAGTGGCCTTCGTTTTAACGTTATTTAGAATGAAGTAAGCTTCATGTTTCAGAATACTATCCGTCGAGGCGCCTTAAAGCGGAAAATAGGATAGGAATATCAGAGCAAAAATAAAGTTACGTTAGTACAAATATTTGATCAATAGTTAATGGTCGCGACCGTAAAGTTTTTATTGCCAAAGCGCCACTCGAGACACCAAGCGTGGTCACTTCGTAACACATCTGCGTGGGCAGTAAGCTCAGATTTCAATTAATGGTCGATGGAATGATTTTGTTTTATTGCCAGAGCGACGCTTACGTACTTACCGTTTGCCGTGAATTCAGCCTTAACCCCGACGGTCGTTCCACGTTGCATCGTGCATGGTGCGGCACTACAGCTGGACAAATTTATCGATAGGACGTCATATTTGGTGCCTGATTAAAAATAAAACAAAATGGAAGAATAATTCCACATCGTTAGTAATGTGCACAGAATGGTCCCAATGCGCAATTGCATCTTTCAATGTTTCTAAATATGAGGACTCTCATAAGATATGGATAACATGCTTCCACAGAATACTATTACGTCTTTTCAGCCAAAATTGCGTTTGAGTTTTGTCCTGTTGCACTTTGTTCCTTCAGGGGCACAAATCGTACGTTCCGTTTTAGAATCCAACGAGTACAAAAAATCACAGTCAATTTGTGCGAAATTCAAACTCGGTACACGGTTTATGAATGAACCGTACTCGTTAACGTGAGTATTTGTTGTTTCTTAATCTCGACCAAAATAATTTTCTACGATACTCCGCAATAATAACCAATCCACACGGCAAACCCGTCTTGAGGCGCTTTTTATTCGTACCTCCGGCACCACTTATCTTCGTACCGTCCGAAAGGCGGTTAATGGGTGACGATCAATCTTGTAGCGTGACGTTTTTTCCGGCAATTCACCAGTACAATCCCGGCCCGATTCGTTGGACTTTGGCCTGGATTGTTCACTTACCGCAGTCTTCGAAGATGAGACTGGAGCTGGTGGGCGGATTGCGTTGAAGTTGCCACCAGCGGAACCACCAGCGAAGAGGCCCAGCTTCGAGGGAGGTCAAACTAAGCAGCACGCACATAACGCATACCCACACAACGTTCTTCATGATAGTCTTTTCTTATTCTCTTGTCGCGTACTCAAACCGTTTCAGGATCGGGAACTTCACGCTCAGTAACCAACGTCTAAATGCGGGATATTCCGCCAAGTATCACGAACGATATGGTTCCAGCGACGAGTGGCTTTCCGTTGTAACGCCGACGAGTGGTACTCGAAGACTAAAGGCAGCAGTGTGACCGACGGGTTCGGCTACTACCGTCCGGAATGGCCGTCGGGCCGGTCAGAATCGCTGATAAGGATCGCGATGGACCGTCGCTGCCCCTGGGCTTCTGTCCAGCCCATTTGTTTTGGGGGTTGGTAC
>NC_071286.1:32699787-32722289 GCF_943735745.2 Anopheles bellator
ACGGACGTAGTTCGGTTGAACTTGCGAATTCGTACTTTACTGAAGTCTATATACTCTGAGCCATTAAACTGCTCAAATCTTTCGTACATAACTTGCACGGAAGTATCCGAACCGCATATTTGGATAATCACCAAACCAAGCGTGAAAAGGACGCACTTTGTAGTAAAGAACTGGAAGATGGAGGTCTCTGAGCACATATTGAAATAAACACAATCCAGTCCACGCAGACTTTCAGATAGAACTACGATACTGTGGAACAATGAATATATATTCCTATGAAGAGGTTTGGAGTAATTGATGGACAACATTAATTTTACGTTACACAGATTAACTGATAGGGTGACACGAGTTGGACGGTCATGCGAATATGTTAAATGATTTAATGATAACTAAATTATAAAAAACGTACGAATTACGGTGGGCTCATTCATGAAAGTCGTGGTACTCTACCGCTGTCCTACGGCAATATTTTTGGGTAAAAAATTATTTTATAAAACAATTTTTTTAGACAATTTATTTTTCATTTATACCATTTGTTTTGTGTTGACAGCGCTTGGCTGTTGCCATTACTCCTTGAACTCATAGAGGCGGTGAAATTGTACGATCCTTTGCGATTTTTGCAGAGGAAGATTAGCAAAAAGAAATCCAGCTGAACGGTTAAATCTTTCTCAATAGAATTTTTTTTTTTTTTATTTGAACGGACGGAGCTGTATTAAGCACCAACCTTAAGTTTTACTTCAAGGTTTTGCAACTTAAGTTGAGGCACTGTCACGATTCGAGCTCACGTCTTTCGCATTGAAACTGATTGATCGGTGAGAGCAGATCTTCGGACAAGCCACTTTTCCACAGGCGAAAAAAAACCCGTAGAATTGAACCGCAATTTTTTGCTGCTGGTATAAGCTTCTTCAACAATTCTATTGTCGATTTTACGGGTTTCTTACTGCGTTGGAAATTCTATATTACTTAATTTACATTCTCGGCACACTACATCATGCCGTTTCGCACTCGGAAATATAGGTCTATTACGACTACGGCAAACTCCTCTTTGTCGATGTAAAATATTAGTTTCAGCTTCCAGAGGCCTGGCTGAAAATATTCGTTGATAAATTTGGCGTCCAAAACCTTGTTCCTGACGTAGTACACTTGGGACGCCATCGGACACGTGCCGACTTCCGGAAAATTGGTGGTGTTCCGATAGAACTCTCGATAGTCTCTGTAGGTTGTGTTGAGAAACTGGCAGAACTTTTGCAATGGAATTTTATACGGTGACAGGATAAATTGATTGTTTCCTAGTACACTGTACGATAGTGAAACCGTGAACTGCAGAAACACAAACAGGGAAGCAGTAAGCAAGACAAAATGATAGGTTTATTTATTCGATGTTTTCGATCCAAACTTACCGTATAACTGTCGTTCAGATCACGCAAAATTTCGAGTTCTCCATCCAACACGGACATTGTCCGATTGTATTTGCGAATTCGTATTTTACTCGCCGTCAAGTAATCTGAGCCGTTAATCTGCTCTATTCTCTCGTACATAACTTCGGTAGATTTTTCCCTTCCCAGCATTTGGACCACAGCCACACCAAGTGTCAAAAGGAAGCACCTTAATAGGAATAGCTTCAAGTTGGCGGTCTCTGAGCACATATTCAAATAACCACAATCCAGAATACGTAGGCTTTCGGATAGAACTACGTTACTGTCAAACCCTCAATATATATATACGTCGATTTAGAGTAATTGTCGGATGAAATTAATTTTACATTGTACAGATTGACTGATAGGGTGGCAAGAGTTGGACGGTCATGCGAGTGTGTGGAATGATAACTATGACCATCGACCATCGGTAAATGACAAACTGAATCAGAAAGGTGTGCCTCTTTAAACTATAAAGTCTCGCTGGCTTTCAGGTTCATTTAGTATGAATATTAATCGTCCCACGTCCAATGGTAGGAACTATTCTAAAAGTTTAAGTTTTAAGTATCTAATCTAACTAGCCTAGCCTCTTCCGATACCTCTATAAAAAAAGAATGAGTTATCGAAATTTTAAAATAAAAAACTAGTATGTTCTACTTCAAACATTTACGTGACTAATGTGTGCAAATGTGAAACGCTAAGATACCGTTTGGGAGGATGTTTGCCAATTATGTCTCAACGCTTTGCTGCAATGAAGTTGTCATCATTATAATACATTTCGGAATACACAAATGGTTTAAAAAACAAAATAGAACCAATATTTACTAGCCATCCTATCACCGACAGCATTGATAGACTTGTAACCTGACATTGCATTGCATCGAAAGCTAACGCGCTAGTACAGTTTTGCTATTCACTGATCATCCAACTGATCATTTCCGTTCCTTCCTTCTAGTAGGTTGCAGTTTCAGATGAGTTTCGTTAGCCGACTGTCCACAGCTCTTACACAATCTTAGCCGGGACCTCGAAGCAGGTGATCGAACGACCACTCTTTGTCTGCAGCTCCCAGTGAATGGTCATACTTGGAATCTTGGGGTAAATTTCCAAAATATCGAAGCTGCGCTTGTACACCACCGGCACGTCTGCCTTCAGCGGACAGCCAACTTTAGTTTCACCGTCCTCCGCGAACAAATACTGGCAGGCACTGGTACCGTCGACACCGATGAACGGTAGCGGAAGGCCCACAATTTTGGCATACACAGCCGTAGTAAGGCTCTTGACGTCTTCGGCTGGGGGATAGGTGTATAACGTCAGTTCGGTATAAAGTTAACAGAGTAGTAACGATCAACAGACTGCTGCTACTTACTTGGAGTGAACTTTTGGTTGATGGTCACCGAGGTTTTTCGCTTTAGCTTGCACGGGCCTTTCGCACAGTCACTAATGTCGATCACGTTCGCCTCGATCGGTACCACGCTGCGTGTATCTGCAAACGATAACGATGGAACCGAATTGGAACAAAAGACTTCATCGACCGCACAGACAACGAACCGCCTGAAAGTAGGCATTCTGCTTACCACCGCATGATTCTACCACCGTCCCGTGTGCGTAGTCGTACAGACCGCAAACGGCAACGAACAAGGCCAGCACGGAAAAGGCTTTCATTTTCTCTGAGCTAGATGTACGTACGCAGGCTGATTAACACCGACACTGGCCGTGGGAGCGAATCTGTGTGAAGAGCATTCAGTTTCCGTTAGTAATTGCGTGTGTGAAAATCCGACAGGGAAACTCATTGGATTCCAAATGTGTGTTGTTGAGTAAAATTTCTTGGAAAAAGTTTCACTGCATTTGCATTTAGCGCCATTGTTGCGAATCGATAATCAAACAGTTTCCTTTTGCGAGACACACAGTGTTTCATTAAGTGTCTGAAAGGTGGCACCCTCATGGACTCATCTTGATTTAATGCAGTCAGCCCGGAGAAGTTTTTCATCGGTACTCGGCCCTATAGGCCTCACCGTTGCGGCAAACAGGTTGCGTGAGACTGCCTCCGGTTTCCGCGCAGATGCGTCACGGTGGCAACAGACAGGTTTTATGTACCCCGGAAGGGCAAAGGTGTAATAACGTTCCTCACGTTCCCGTAATTGAACGAGCTCGTTTTTCTGTAAGCTCTACCTTATCTAGCAGATGTAAATTTTTCATCTCTCAAAATAAACGGAACGTGTTTTCGTCTGTTGCAATCAAGTATAGAATGGCTTTTGCATAATGTGCAAAAGTGCTCACGGTAAAAGTAGAATATGCCATAAGCATTGTTATGTAAACGTTTCTAAATCACACGCAGTTTCTGACGCACCGTCCAGCATGCAACCCGGGGTCTTTCACTTAAGCACATTGCCCGAGTACGTAAATGACCAACCAGCGCAAACAAATGTAGAGCAAACAATAATTTGACCTTCACAGAAGATGTTTCACGCGTTCTCTCTTTTCGTTATGTTTCACTCTCCAAAACTACTGCGCTTGCCGGCTTAATTTGCATGTTCAGCGTCACGGTGTAGAAACGTCTATCAACACACCACTTCTTGTGACACACGACCAGACCACCAGCGGACTGGCCCCACCGTCGGTAAAAGATGGTTTACAAATTTACACCACTGTCCACTTCAGGCTCGGTCGAGTGAATATGAAGGGGTTTTGCACAACTGCTTCATCGGCGTGACATCAGTTGCTTGTTCAGAAGTTCAACAGGAAGCCACCAACCAACAGTCCAACCATCAACAACGGTGCTTCGCGCAAGCACCTGGCCACTTACATTTTCAGCTTTTCACTTTTACACCACCTAGCGGCTATTCTCTTTCCCAAGCGAGAAGCTCTCCAGATATCGTGTTGGGGACGAGATCTTCAGGACTCTCCTCACCGGTAGAACGTTCAACTGCGAATGATGTGGCTGCTGGTGGCGGAATGGCGTTTTAGCTTTTATATGTTCACTTCCCACGCCATTAAAACGAAGCTCCCCGGTGCGATAAGCGTGTGGTGATGACGAAGGGACCGGAACAGCGCGCCAAACACTCTGGTCTGACCTTAGCATCGTCTACGCCCTGGATCGCTACGTGAGCGGAACGTTGATCTTAGAGTTTTCGATTTCTCAACGTCGCGCCGTTAGCTTGACAGCACGCCACCCGTAAGGAATGGTAGGACCTTTTTCGTTATTCTTCCGCCTCGCGGTCCGTTTTCTCTCCCAGCCACGTGCGTTTAGTCAGAGCCCCAGCTGGAATTAGCTTGCGTGCTGCTAGTGGCAGTGCAGCGTGTAGGAAGTGATCGAGCATTGCAAGGAAGATGCATAATTTATCCCTTCACAGATTTAGACTCCCCGCGGTGCCGCCGTACGGCGCAATGAATTTATTACGAAACTCAGGAGGAGGTCCGATTCGATTAGCAGACGTTCGGTCGCATTTCCCAAGCACAACTCAACCAGCCCAGACACTCCAGTGTGGTGGATGTGTATCCTTGAAACGCAAAGGTTATTGTACCGGGACTGTCGGACCGTCGTTCACGCGTTCGTTTGAAATTAATCAATTCTAACTCGCAGCGATCTGCCGACAGGGGCTAAGGCTCTGCGACGTTAAGGTGTGCACGTCGCGTCCGAATACCAGCTGGTGGCGGACACACTATTAGGCTGGCTTCCTGCTTCTGAATCGTATAAAGAGCACCCAAAAATGTGGATGTTTTTGAAAAATGCTAATCATGTTTATTTTTGGTCGACACTCAAGAACCGACGAACCGACTGTGGACCGTGTTGTTCCTTTTAGTTGACTCCATTGGACGTGCCGTTCTGAAATGGAACTCCGACCAACAAAGAATCTTCTACTTGTTGACCCCCTAATGTGTGTTCGTTTGTTGATTTGCCGATGTAGAACAATCAAAAGGAGGTAGGAGGCGCACGAGGCGACATAGGAGAGTTGGAAGCGATCGTTGAATTTCAATTGAATCCGACGTCAGCTTGCTGCTATTTTCCGTTAAGTGATTCCTTATGGATCGGTTCTGTAACGGTGATGACGTGGAGAATTGTAAACAGGCTTCATGTTTCTTTCACGATCAATATCGTTTCACCCATTCACCTGCCTTAGAATTGAGCCAGTGAGCGTTAATAACGCGCATCACTAATAAAACATATTTAACTTCTTGACAAGAGCGTACTGGCATAGCAATAGCAAGCGTCATTAATTTCCAATCGCACAAACACTGTTCTCATAAAATCCGTTAGCCGTAACCCTGGTCATCGTCATCCGCGGTTCGGGATAATTACTTATTCAACACTCGTCCCAGGTACCCGATGAGCCTAATGTTTTCCCCATTCCACGCCTCTGCTGCCCCACCAGACACGTTAACGGATATTGCGGTCCGATCTTGAAATCTTAATTATCTGTCTCAGAGGTCAAAGTTTACGTATCGCCCTAGCACCGAAGAAACGCGGACAGAAACTTACTATTTCGGAAAGCTGAACACACTCAAGTTGCACTCGCAGACGGTGCTCGGTGGCTACTGATGGCTGCGATTCGGGCTCGAAACGTCTAGACCTCTCGCCAATTACACCTCGCCGAGAGCCGAGCAGGGCCAACCGGACCGGAGTTCCTTGTTTCGCCTGCTCGCTGCCAAAGCCATCTGAGCCAGTTTCTCGCACCTCCGTCACGTTAGACACACTTATCAACACCTAGATGCTCAAGGCTAGCCAGGCCTAGTGCAGTGGTGAAGGTGCAGAAGACCAACAGATATCTTCCACAGATTAGCGGGAGAAACGTTGTCAATATCTGTTGATGAATTCCACTATGTCGAAGGCGTGCGGAAATGAAAATTTCGCTCCTCTGAACCGACCTTGCTTGGGCTGGACTTGTCATTGGCACTTTGAAGAGGGTCATGTCCTTCACGCTTCCAAAACAAAGCGAAACGAGAAGTAAGCACAAAAAATAAGCTTCAGCGAAAGACATCTGCTTCGGATACAAATAACCTTGAATAAATGCGTCAACGAGATTTCAAACAACGCAGGCTTCCGGCTGGTGGAGTCGTTCCCATTGAAGCATCTCAGGTGTGGCCTGAATTCCAATGTGCGCTCCGTCACTAACAGAATATGATAACGACTTAGCTTTTGTTTACCATGAAATAATACAGAGAAAAAGTGTACTTTTTGTATGGAGCTGGATATTTTTAATTGATTGTCGCAACACATTTAAATTCTCTAAATTACAGCTACAACTTACGGGCACACGGTTGTTGCATTTCCTTCCAACAAAAAGGAGAAAGCAGACCAGCCAAACGAAAATCTTTGTTTTCCCTATTGGAAGTGTTCGGATTCGGATCGTCAGCGTCAGGTTAATAGGAAGCAAACCGTCATTTCAAAGCTTGTTCAAGCTAACCGCCGCCAGACGGCGCTAGTGTTACGACGAAGACTGCGGCGCCCCTGGCTGTCAGGTAGCGAAGCGTTGCTCGTTATGTTCATTTGACACTTGGCGCTGCCACCCACACACCGCTACCGCTTGCGAGCTCGCGAGTGTGCGTGGAGCCCGTGACGAGCAGCGAAAACCAACTGAAACATTTCTTTGGCTCATTCGTTCGTCCGCGAGTTCGAGCGTCGAGCGATCGTGTGTTGTTTGTGTGGGGAGGTTGTTCCGTCATCCGTTGGTGTGGTACGCGTTTTTATTTCTTTTCTACGGCGAGTGGCGTGCGAGCGGATTTTTCCTTCGGCGGATTGTGGAAACCCCGAAACCGCCCGTCTGTGTCCACCCGGGTGGTGGTCGGCCGGAAAGTACGATTTTATAATTATAACAAGCCAACTTTGCAGTGGACCGTGTGGAGCATTTCTCCCTTCCTTGTTTGCGTGTGTACCTGTGTGACTGTGTTTGTTGGTGCCATTAGTGTGTCGTAGCCGCCGCCGTAAGATCGTCCGCGTAATCCGCCCCGACATCCACCGATCGTCGTGTTCCCAGGAGCCAGGAGAGGCCGCCTTGGTCAGCGGAGGTTTTTTTTGAGGAGGAAAGGTGAGCAAACTTTGAAACGCATCCTGGCCGTTCTGTAGATTACACAACCACCACACGAACCCCAGGAGAGTCCGGCGCACCCGAAAACAACGCCCGCGTTTGGCTATCGAAAAGGCATGGCCCGATCGATGGACGAGGAGGTAAGTGAGAGGTCGCTTAGTTAATGTGCCGTTTAGTTTCCATCTCAACATCATTCGACAATCGGAGAGCCAACGGAAGCGATGCAAAAAAAAGGTTACGAAACAATAAACTACGTCACCCGGTCGGGGGCTAGCCTGGCCTCTCGCTGGCCTTCGTGCGGCTCGGCTGGGTTATGCGGTGCTGCAACATAATCCATTACCTAGAAGTAGCATTGGCGGCCACCATTAATACCGCGAATCGATTGCAGCCCAGTACCGCGATGCCCCGCGATCTATGCTGGATCCGAAGCGGCAACGCCCATGCTCGGCGTAGTTCCGCCGTGTGTCCATGTGTTGCATCCATTTGTTTAGCCGGAGACACCTCATCTCTGCGTGGCGTGGTGTGAGTGCACGGTTCCCCGTTCGCTGTCCGAGGGCCGCTACGAAAACAATTAGCGTTACCCCTTCGAGCAGCAAGACGCCCGCCAAGCTCTGCAACTCGGCCGGGGTCAGTTACTTGGCCGAACATTCGGCACCGCCATAGGACACGCGGCGTGAGTCTGATGAGTTTTAATGGGCCGCACCCTAAGCCACGTTACTGGGACTAATTTATGCGCCGCGACACCGTTCGCCCAAGTGGCATTTAATGACGGGTTCTGCCCATCGTTCTTCCAGTTCCAACACTTTTGTCTCGGTCGTCTTTGGGATGTTTTCCACCGAAAAGGGCGAACATTGCGCAGCCTGCCTGCCTGCTGACAGGTTGCTGGTTATTGTTTTGGTTTTTCGCTAACGTCAGGTTGCCATGACACTTGGTGCTCCTTTTCTGCTTATTTTGCGATGCGTTGAGGTAGGCCCCGACACGACGGCGACGTTGTTTGGATGTTATTTTTATCAGAAGCCCCACCTGTCACTCTGGTGTTATCACAGGTACATTTGCGGCACTTATTCCGAGGCCGGTTGGTGTGTGACCGGTGCGAACCAGTATCTAGGCCGGGAAGAAGATTCCACCCAGATCTGGAATGATAACGAGCTGGGTTAATTATATTCGTTGTGCGGACGAAATGTACCTCTCAAAACACGCATCGTAGACGAAGTGAGTGGAAAATTTTTCCATGTCCCGCTGGGGGGTGGTATCGTTATCTGAGTGCGCCACCGAATTACGCCTGGTTGGTGCATTTGGTGACTAATCATCTCGCTTGCGATACGGTGGGTGGAATTTCCAGAAATAACCGGTTCGTGTCCCGGCTACGGCTAGCCGGGGCACACTCGCCCCGGCTGTTGTGACGTTTCTGAATGCGCGTGAAAGTTGCCAGCGTCTGCGCGTCCGGCGCGGCATTGGACCGATTGGAAACCGCCTCAACCGCGATGCTACCGGCTTGTTCCAGGGCACGACGGATGGCGCGTGTGATAATTGGAGTCCGATTTGCAGCGAATGTGGTGGACGCCGGGCCGCGCTGCCCTACAATGGCCCCTTTGTGCGCTGTGTTACATGTCCAAATTGTGTCTGATTAAATTGTTGAATGGGTTACCTCCGGGGGCGACCCAGTGTCATCATTATCTCGTTTCATTGTACCTCTGCGTCGTCCTTCAGGAGCAGTGCCGTGTCGTGCCTGTCCGCCAGTCTGGCATCGATAATGTGGCGTTCAAGGCAATTTGGCTTGTGTTGAAAGAAAAAAAGGGGCAAAACAGAGAGAAACAACCATATAACCGCGTGCCGCTGTTTGCCAATTTCTCGACCGGGCCCGCTGCCGGGACATTCTCTCAGCTGTGGAGTCGGTGCAGATTTTTCCGGTTTCCACTCACTGCTCGCGGACCATGAAACCGACATTGACCATGGTCAATCGAGATTTATGTGGTGTTTGGGGGCCGACATTGGGCCGAAGAATTTCTTTGCTGCCCTCTTTCGAGGCAAACTTCCCCCTCCGCTGGAAAGCCCGATTAAACTTTAAACAAAAAGCAAAATTTGGGCTCACTGTTGTGATCCACCAGAAGAAGCCACTCACGGACCGACTTTTTGACGCACGTGACTAATTTGTTCAAACTTGTTTTTCAACTACAGCGCAAGCAGCCGATCATCGTGCTTTGACGGGGCCGGCACGAAAATGTCGACTCGGTGGCGCTGCGATCGAATTATAAATATTCATCATTCCACCGAAGGGTACTTCCCGCATAATCATCGTAAACCCGTTCATTCTGGATGATGGAAAAATCCCAACTTTTGTTGTTCAACATATCCGCCTGTCGAGGGGATTTCAGTTCCACCTGCTATCGAGCGGAGTAAACAATTTTTTCACACCGCGCACGCGGGTTCAACACTTGGCCGGGACTTTTTGGGTTCGTGCCGATAATTAATAATCATAATAATAATAATAATGTATCAAGAAGCAGGGAGCGAAGGAACTAGCACACAGTGGCCCGAACGCGTAGATCGGGATTATGTGGATAACGTTGCAAATGTTGGGCCCTAAATGGCAGCGATCGATGGGTGGAAAAGAATAATAATAACGATAATAGTAAGCCGGGCGCCCGTGACGACGAAAAACCTGTTCCAGAGCAGCAGCATTGAGCCTGCTCGTTTGCATCGAACTGGCCGCGGCTGGCCAAACCCGGTGTTTACTTGTTGAGTGTGGTTTTCGGACGGGGGGAACCGTGGCCACAACACACGGTGACGATGCCGGCAGAACCGGTATTTTACCTAGCAACTGCAGCGCACCGAACGCGCGCGGGTCCCTGCTGCTCAGCTCCCTCGCCTTCCTGCCTGCTTCCGCCCGGCCGTCCGTTGGACAACGCCCCGCGTGTTGTGCCGTTTTATCTGCCCCTTCGTGTGCCACACATACAGACGGCTCGGCATTGCGCACAACGCCACGAACCGTGCGCGGCGGGATCGGCCCTGCTGATCCGCGATTCGCGAAGAATGTCACACTTCATTTCGCCCTGCTTCGTGCAGTTTTCATTCATGTCCGCTGCGCGGTCGGTTTATCGGGCCGGGCCGAGCCGGGCGAGATCGCTAATCAGCCCCAGCATCAGGACGGGGGAGAGCTATAAATATGCGCCAAACGCCGCCGTCGATGGCCGCCGTGCTGTCGATTCAACTGGTGATCGAGGGTCGATATTTCGATCGGCTCCTTATTGTGAGAAATACCCTTCTTCGCAGTTGCATGGTCTCATGGTTTTTTTGGAGGCTCCTCGCTTGCGGTTGGGCGGATCTAAGCAGTGATCCTGATCAAATACACGTGACCCGTGAGTTAAGAATGGACCGTGATTTCTAATACAAATCATACGCCGATTGCGATAGTTCGTTATCGCTAACACAATATTTTCGGGCCACGCGATGCGTGTCTGCGGTGTCCACAGCCGCACTCGGCTCTATGTGTTGGTGCGGCACACGCGTTGGGTAGAAATTATTTAGGTCAATTTTACCGGGTGGCGGACTGGGCGTTCAAGGTCCGTCCGCGCGCGGAGTCCTGCACGGCGCACTAATGGTGACGAGCTGTCAAACGCTGGTTGCGGCACCGTCCGATAGATGGCGGCAGCGGTGGTCTTGAGCTTGAGTGTTCGTGCCGGCAGACGGAATTGTTTGCACGGCGCCACAGTCCCTCTCACATACACGCGCGCGCGCGCCAACTATTGCTCAATGCCAACCAACCAACCCTTTCCCGCCGGACAAACGGTGCCATCCGCGTTTGGTCGTAAAATTACGCATGTGGGGACTCCGTGTTGTGCTGTTTGCTTTATGCGCGAGTTTCAAGTGCATCCTGTGGCACTTGACCAAAATGATGGACCGCACTTCGGTCGGTGATTTTTTGTTGGTATACACCACACACAAATGGGCCATCTCAAATGCATCGGTTCTTTAGTGGAGACCTAATGAACACGGGAAAATCGTTTGCAACGCGGGTTCGTTAAGTGCTCCAGATCACGGTTTCTTACGGTCCATACAAGCGTCCCTGCACTACCCCATTTGTTGGCCAACCCGGCGGACATGCTCCTGCTATTATCAGTATCAATATTTGCTTTTTGTTGACGTATTTTCCATTTCATTTAAAGTTCCCCACTGTAGGCTTCTACGTGAGCTGTAGGTGGTTGGGTTGGCGCTTTCTCCAGTTCTTCAACATCATCATGATGTTAACTTGCTTCGCATTTAATTTATTTCAAATGTTCACTCCTATCGCGTTGCCACTAATTAGTTCTCCTCGCGGGTTGCCGTTTACGCACGAGACTGATAACTTTAATCAGTCGCGAAAAGTTTGATGACGTTGAGAACGTGAACTGAGTGACGCACTGCGTCACAGATTGGCACTCAATTGCACAACATTGGTCTACGGTCGCTAACTATCTGCGATCGTGCTGATCGAAAGTGTGCTCTTTTTGACATTTCAGCGTGTCACATTATTCGAGGATCGCTCTGCAACCTTGACCAATTATTGAAACCCGCATCGGGTGTTGTTAGTATTAAATTAGTATTAAATGTCAATAAACCTCCCGGGTACGGATTAGGAGCACGTGCGTCATAAATGTTTTCGTCAAAAATAATCCGTGGTGAAAGTTTTGCGGCGTCTGTTAGTGTATGTGCTAAATCCCGGCAACGGTCGGCGAATTTTCACACCGTGCCAAAAGCCGTGCCCGTGACGCCATAGTTGGTCGCGTGATGGAGACGCCCAGCTACGATCGATGCCGTATTCCTTCGCCATTTCTTCACCCTGAGTACCAGCCGGCTTAAGTGCGGAGCAGGGTGTGCGCTGAGTCGGAGAGCTAAAATATATCATTTTCTCAGAAAAAAAGGAATCCCGGCAACGTTTTCTCGCAAGCGCGCCGCCGTGTCATGGAGGCGGGGTGGCCAGCCAATTACCCCGGCCAACATTCGATATGATTGATCGATTTTCAACTGTGTACAATTAAACAGCAAAATAAAAACGACAAATCGAAGCTTCTCCCGCCGCCGGAGAAACACGCCTTGGGAGTGACGATTGTTTGCTTACGTGAACATACACAGAGCCCAATTTTGATGCCAATTTTGCTATGATAATGGGCGAATGATAACATCGATGAAAAGACAATTTTTGCTGCCGTTTGACATTTGTTTCGCCAACCTGACGTTCCGGCTTTTCGGGGCTGGCCAGAAAGGTTCGATACTACTGCAGAGGTCGTTATCGCCATTACGTAGCGCTAAGCGTCCCGCCCTCCCCCCGTTGGGGGGTAGATGTTCTTCAAAAATAGTCCACATCCCGTTCGACAACGGTGAACAACGGCCGCGATGCACGATGTGGTGCTTGTTGCTACTTCCGCCCAGAGAGAGAGAGAGAGAGAGGGAGGTAAAGAAAATGATGTCTGCCTTATGTAACCGCCCTCGGCCTTTCACGCGGCCTTCGTTCCTTTGTGCTTTTTGGGTGGGAAATCGATCCGATGGCACACGGGCCTTTCCTGGCCGAGGACTCCTTGCACCACTGTGTATCCTTATTGGTGTACTTTACCGGTGTCTGTACAAGATAGTTGTACCAAACGGTCACATCGAATCAACATTATGTTCTCCTGTTAATTTAGCATCAATTATACTTTCATAAAAGCCTGGGACGAAGGGAAAAAAATCTTTCCAATACGGTGACACTACTTTTGCAATTAAATACAATTAAACACAGATATATCAATCGCACAAAGCGATTAGTTCCATTCGATTTCTTGGTGCCCCAAAAGGGGTTGTTACGTAATGCAGGGATGGTGTGTCGTTACGTCACCCCTGTGCATTGATTTCCAATTTAAACGGTCACGGATATGGCCGACAAGGACAAACCTGTAACTATATTTGATTCGTAGCCGATCCAATAGGAAACAGGTTAAATTTCGCAGCCGCTAGCAGCCACAGACATGCTGGGATTTTTGCGACGGAAGAAATGGTAAAATAATGTTCGTCCTCAAAGAGTGCACCACGTTCGCGATCGATTGTACTTTTTTCGTTCTCCAGTCTGTTACATAGCGCCGAGAGTCCTGCCACGGGGCAGTGTGCAGTTGCGCGCCTTAGAGCTTTCTCACCGTCAGCCGTGCGGGGTGCCAGTCGGCCAGTCCGTGTCCTGGTTGTGGCCGGCGTTTTTCTCCACCCTTTTGGGTTGGGTTGAGTTTGTAAGGCTGCGGGGATATGTATACTACTGTGGCCAAAAACAAACGGGAAACATCTTCATCATCAACATTTGCTCTGATTATCATTGGTGTATTGGTGTGTACCCCTCCAAATGGCCAAACTGTCAATGAAAAGAGTACCAGTCGATTCGTAATCATTTTTGCTATGTGCTAAAATCAAGACACCGCTCCGTGGACACTTTTTGCAGTCAATAGTTGAGATCGAGATGTCGAAACGTACAATGTGTTGAAGGCTTTTCTTAAACAGAACCCATTTGAACCGTTTCAAAAATTGGAATAAATGTAGACATAGATGTATTGCATATAACAGGGATTACTTTAAAGAGAATGACACAGACTTAGAAGAATAAATACGGATTTTGTTTTACCTATAAAAATCCCAATATTTTTAGGCCGCAGTAGTATATAGCACTAGTTGGCCAACGACCAAGGGGAGCAGCTGGAAGTGGGCCGACAAAAGTGGACGGAAGGTTCACCCTATGGGCAGACAACCTGTCTCCAGTGTGTGGCGACGTCTGCCAGAACCCACCGGAATCGTGTCTCTCGCCCAAACGCGATCCTCCAGTGGGTTGCGTTCACCCAGGGGTCGTTTGACACGCGTGGCAACCCCTTCATTGTTGGCCGTGCGTTCTGTCTCCTCAAATCGAGTCCAGGCCAGTCAATAATTGCCGTTTTCCAATCGGTTTTCTGGGGGACGGACCACACACGGAAGGCAGTACAGACAGAGTGAAAGAGAGAGAGAGAGAGAGTCCGCGTAATGTAACCTTTGCGATGACTGGCCGTCGGTGCGCGATCTCAAAAGGTTACCGCCCGGCGGTGGGGGAAGTGTCCTTGATTGCGGCCGGATCCGTGCGCGGACCGGAATTGGATCGCGTGCGTACGGCTCGATGTCGTTCATTTATATGGTTTAATGATGATTCGTCGTCGTGTCCCCCACAGTAGGGTCCTCGGATCTATTTTTGGCCCTCCGTACTCCGTGAACCTCTCAGCCAAACCTATCACTCCGTATCTTGCGATAACTCACGATAACTGAGACCTGCACGAAACGGTGCCCGGGTTGGCGTAAGAAACCGAGAAGAGAAAGAAAAAAAATTACAAACCCTGACAATCGATTTGCCCGCATTGGCGTAGCGGTTCAGCGGGCGCGCAACTGGTTAACTGGTTACGGGTGGAAAAAGCCATCCGCGATCAACGGCCAGACCACCACCATGTCCGTGTGTGGTCCGAGTCGTGTCAGCAGGTAGGTGACCTTGTCTCGGGTAGGACTCGGGACTCGTGGTCGGAACATCCGCAGCAACCCCGCAAAGCAGGAGGTTGTTATCGATTTTGGGTCGAAGCAGAGAGCGGCCAATGATATCGAGTCCGAGCCAGTCTTCTTCCAGCTTCTTTTTCCTCCCCCCCGTTTGCTCTCTCTCTCTCTCGTCAACGACATAATCACGATCACGTCATCATCGGGTTAGGTGCGCCTGTTTCGAGTTTACAGTCCCCCAAATTGAGTAACTCGGAATGCGCCAAATGAAGTGCTGTGTGAGGGTTAATCGCTGGCGGTCGGCTTGTTGGTTTGTTGAAGCTGGCGTGTTGCGTAATGTGGAACCGTATCCGCCGTATGTCTGCACGAAAGAGCAAGAGGGATTCGTACGGACACACACATACTCTCTTCCGCGGGTCACTGCCTGGTCACGTTCGTCCTCCTCGGCGGTCCTGTAATTGGATTATGGTCGCAAAGAACCGAATAACTGCACGAAGCCCCCCGAATGGGGGTGTGACTGGAAAGAGAGAAAGAGAGAGCGAGAGATAGATTGATGGGATATTCAGGTATCCTGTGCAGTGGTCCGGTCCGGTCGGTTAGCGTGGCTAGCGGATGGACTAACGTCGGCCGATCGTCCTCGTCGTTATTCGATTAGCAATTCGCACTTTTAACGGACCTTCAAAGCACCCACCGGGGAACCGCGTGCCAGGCCCACCCCACCCACGCGAGACGGCGCGGTGCGTATTGATTTGTTACGCAGCCCGCGCCGCACCGCGGTTGATGCCGCCGTCATCCCGGCGACACTCTCCCGGTCCACGGTCGTTTCCTCCGCTGCTCGCGGTCACCCATCCGTGCGGGTGCAGAGCGAATACTAATGTCCTGGGGGGGGGGCGTCAAGAGTGGGTGTCCTTCGAGCAGCAGTAACCTCTGCAGAGACGACGACGATGTCGGCCGTGAGTTCCCACAGGAAAAAGGCGAGAACTCACGAGCGCGCATTGGAATCGGTTCGATGAAAAGTGCGCAACGGTTAGTTTGGGGAAAATGGTCCACGCGCGTGCCACGTGTATGTGTGCGTTCAGTGGGGGCGATGGGGCGAACGCGAGCCCACGGACAAGCAGACGACGCACCCTCCCTCTCTGTCCTTCCCTTCTGTGGCCTCTTTAGTAGGGACGCGGTGGCGAGTTTGCCAAGCGGTGGATAAAATCGCGATCCTTATGGGCGTCCGGAGGGCATGGTGCAATGGGATGCAGTATTTTCCTGGCGCCCTCTTGTCATGTGTGCGGTAGGTTCTCTCTCTCTCTCTCTCTGCGGATGGGCGCGGGTGCACCATTGTGTCTATCAGCTGAGACATCCCAGCGGGGAACACACGGAGTACAGGACACGTTGCTGACGTTGACGGGGGAGGTGTCGGTCCGTACGTCTTACGATGCTTCCAGCACTCACCGATGGGTGGATGATGCACTGGCGCGAGGTTTGCTGCTGGTGGGTGGCGGTCGAAGTCGATTTGCTTACCTGAAAAACTGCATTACATAATCCAATGCAGTCGCAGGATGCAGTTTCAGCGCCCTTGCTCTACCTCACGCGCGTGTCTTGGTAAGACCGTCGGTGCACTGGTGGGGATATCTGTCAGGGCACGAACTGTCAAAATTATCCTTCAACCTCTGCGTCGCTTTCTTGGTCTTTAATGAATGTGAAAGATGACCACAACGAACCTTAGTCATAGGAAAACACGGAGTGAAAACTCAATCCTCATCACTTTCGGACCAGAATTAATTCATTCTTAAAAGGATGAAAGTTCTGGGGAGTTTGCCAGATTCCAGGTCTTTTGGCACAACATTGATGCTATTGAATAAAACACAGTGGTCTTCTTGAGAGAGCTACTCTCTTTCTAATAATTGATTCATTGATCGTGAAGATATGATTTGTTTTTGCAAACTTCGTGAGCCTTTCGGTATCAGAATCAGATCGACCTTGCCACGTAGTGATGCTGTTTAAAATTCAAGACCAGCTTCCAGAGCCTGGTTGCAACAATAGTCTGTAGCCGTTTGTTTCATCATCCATTTCCGTCGAGCTTTGTGTCACACACCGTTGTCTGGTTTGGTTTTATTTTGCTTCTTATCGAATCGACACTTTAAAAATTGTGTACCGACCTCTAATCTTTTATTCATTTTTCTTACGTAGAAGTGGGACATTGTCACCGTTTCGCGTTATCCTTTCACCTAAACGACCGAATTCTGGCTTCGGAACAACAACAACCGAACGATCGCGAAAGTGTTTGCGTAGACCGATTCAAGGGATACACGACACGTTCGATGCCATCTGCAAAACCAAGTGTAAAAATGAACGGACCATATTTTGGCTAACATTACTCAACCAGTGAGCTGCGTCATTGTTGGCATTTTTGGAGTAGAAATCCGTTTACTGTGGCTAAGTTTTGTTGCGTCCTTTCCCATAACAGGGCAGACCCCATTTTTGGGTTCCGCCGCCCGTCCTGCGCCAGGACCTGCAAAAGACGGAAAGCGACATCTGCGCCTTGCCACAAATGGCCGCGGGGCGGACAAGATTTACGATCGCACTTACAATGATTGGCCTCTCGCCGCCGCGCATACTACGGGGTCTGATTGCTCATCCGCAAAACTCGATGTTCGCTCGTGGAGCATAGTAGATTCGGGTGACGTGTTTAGAACACTGGCGGTCGGTGTCGGTGGTATTATCACTGGCGTGGCGTCCGGCTGGGTCAGGGGCGGCTAGCGAGACGGCGAGAGATAAAAGTGCGGATGCATCAATTTAAAGCTCGGATCCTCGTGTTTGCGCTGAATTGATGGCGGTGGCAGCGGTGGCGGTGGCAGAATTGCGCTACAACATAGTATAGTTCGTGGTGGTCCGGGACGCCGGGAAGAAGCAGGGCACGCAGGACGGCCCCAGCATCGGACGCCGGTTGTTGGGAGGACGGTCTGGTGGTTGCTTGGAGTGTGTGCGATGGTGACGCTTTTGCAACGCCTTCTGATGAGATAATTTACCATAATCGGCAGCGCGCTCTCGATGCTTATCAAGCGGCGGCCATCATCCGTGTGACACTTACCACTCGCTGCGGTTGAGGCCATTTTTTAGTGGGCCGATTGCGTTTGCCGAAGGATTTTCCATTCATTAGCGCGAGCGAGCGCCCGCGCGGGGCCTTCGATGATAAGCGGCAGCGGCGCGCGCGTGAAGTGCTTTGGCCGAAGGATAGCACAGTAAACGGTGCGCCACAATCTACTGCAATTGCTAAGCCAATCGCCCCACGAGTCTTTGCTGGAGAAGTACGATTTTCATCACGGCCTGAAGAGGGTGGCCTGTGGTTTAACTAGGGAAGTGGACCACAAAACTCTAGACACTGCCGCAATCGTCGCGCGAAGGTTTAGCCTCGAAGCGCCTGTCCGAGGAGCTTTCGCGTCGATAAGCAGTGGCACACCTTTTTCACAGTCAGGGCCGTTAGCGGGTGGCGGGCGGCGGCGGCAGGCAGCTTATTAGAACATGAGCAGAGTCGAGCCGAGCACTGTCGAAGTGGAAATTATAGTATACGTGTACTACGTGCAAAGCCAGCTAATTGAGCAATAAGTTACGGCGCTTCGAGCACTCCCGGGGATAAACAGATTAAGCGAGAAGCCTGAAGCGGCGCGGCCCACGTGAAGAGGCTATAAAACGGCGCTTAGGACTGAGGGATCTCGACTGAGCGATGTTGTAACACCAATGCATCACGTTTCTGCACTTCTTGGAGTTTTGAATCTTTTACGCAACCACGGCCACCAATTCTACTACCCCTAATGTTAGAGCTGTTTATCCTTGAACTGGAGCATACTCTCATTGGCCATCCTTTCTCTCTCTCTTTCTTTCGCGCTGTGATAAGTCGAGGTCCGGTGCACGCAACGATCACGTTGCGTATTAATGACGGTGATGCTGCGGCGGTGGCGGCGGTGCGCGCGCTGATAGCACGGCCGATGTCTGCGGATGTCTTCAATTGAAAGTAATATGTGTCTGCATAAATAATAGTCGCGCGCATAAACTTCTATTTTCTTGAACGACTCCATCCGCCTTTTTGGACGTAGGCGCAGAGGCCGGATACATCCGCCACCGACACGGCGACGACGGCGACGACCTGTTTGCCAAATTCATCAGCACACTGTGGGGGGGGAGATAGCATCTCGAAACGCTCCTCGACCCCCGAGGTTTAATATGATACGGTGCCCCAAAATTACCTCATTACCTCACACACCTACTGGGCCGCCAAACTGGACGGGGCAGGCCAATTGCTGTCGGTTCGGGATCTGGATGGTACTGGATCGCACAGGAAATCCAACCGCTTCGCTGGTGACTGACCCCCGCGTGCGATGAATATGTAACGAGCGGAATTATAATACGCTCGTTCTTTTCCAATGTGGTCCTCCAGCGAGGCCACCGAGAATCTGCATACATATTCGGAGCAACGGATTAGTAGAATGGCCGTAGACCATAATCGAACGGGGCGAAGGAGCATATTACGCAAACCAGCAGAAGGCGACCCGATTGTGTAACAAGTTGTGAGTGAACCCCGCCTGTGGTTCTCGCCGTGGTGAGAATCGGTTCGAGAATTCTCACCTTCTTTCGTTATGGTAAAGTAGAGCCCAAAACAACAAGTTGGCAGTCGGCTTGGCCAGAACTTTGATGGTTGTCCCTTGATGTGATCGATGGTTGTTTTGGGGAACTTTAGTGATCCGAGCAAACAGAGGCGACAAGCGAGAGCAAAATTGGAGAAGCTTTTCTTCGTGGTCCGGAAAGTCCTTGGAGCTCGAAACGGTAAATGTCGGCCAGGTTGGGACCCTGGGCGTAGGTTTGATGACATAATCGAGAGGACCAGTCTGCCAACTTTTTATTGCCCTATTGCGCCCTGTCCTGCTTGCACAGGACTTCCAGCCATGCCATCGGTCGATATCCAGTGTGCCTGCCACGGCTGGCTGTTATGAAGTTATATGAAGCACAGGAAAACGGAACGTGGTAGTTCCCACGGTTAGCTGCGTCCGTCGTACTAGTTGTGTGTTGTGTTTTATGGTGTCGGTGACATTGGAGCAACCGATCCGTGCCCCCGCGAAGTCGTTGGAGTCGGTGCCAACGAAATCGATCCAAAATAAAAGGGGGGAAGGCAGCGAACCATATTGATATCGGGGAGCATTTAATGGTAATTTCTTTCGACTTTCACGGGACTTTGGGAACGCCACCAGCCCCAGCCACGGCATCGTGCTGTCCCACAGCCACCGACCCGAACACGGAACAAACGACCGAAACGTGTGCTCAGCCGCTTGTGAGCTTCTGAGAAGTAGTCTGAAGTCGGCAATTATATAACCAAGCCAGCAGCAGGACGAAAATTTTGATTCGTTTGCGTAGGAGCCGCGTGCTGCGCTGGTGCTGCGGGGGTGCAGGTACTTCTTGACGCGTGAAGAGAGAGAGAGAGAGCGGAAAAGAAAGAGCATAAAACTGAGAGAGAGTGTAGAGAGCACAACCGAAAGCCACCGAAGCACAGGATTCTGGTGGAGAGTGTTTGAAGGACACTCACCGCGGGCGGCCGAGAAGCGAGTGGCGAGAGAAGTCCTTAAAGTGGACAGCGGACAAAGTCCTCGTGGACATATGGATTCGGTATCGAAATCGATCCAAACGACGAAACGAATGTCCTGTTGTGGGTTCAACACCGAGTAATGGAGAGTTTTATTTATTTAGACGATGCTCCTCAGGACTCACGTGTCTGTCAATCTCACAGAGACCAGCAGCGGCCAGACCTGAAGAGCCATCATCGTTCCGAAAGCTGTCTTTCGTCTCCGGTTCGTCCATTGCAGGACTCTCCATCGGCAAAGCCTGATGGATCTCCACTGTTCTGCTCTGCTCTCTCAAGTTCGTCTGTGTTCTCTTGCACACACTGGTGGTTCTCTCTGGCTTTCTCCCCGACGGTGGTTGTTCGTACCCCTTTCCCACCGTCGTGCGGCGCGGGTCTATTGGGTGCTTTTCGAATTTCCGGCATCGGGGGCTGCCCCGTTTGAGTTACGTAATTTTTCCATGTGGCGTGTGTACTCCGTGCCGTTTTGTTCTCACACAACTACTGGCACCGAGTGCTGGCGCTGTGGTGCCCTACTTACACTAACACTGGCAAGCCATCCGATGGCGGCCCCGATCCTGGTAGTTGGCGGCGTGTGCCGAGAGGCAGGCAGAGACAGGCTGTGTCGCCCGTCGGAAAGCTTCTCTCGGAAAACCTTGGCGTATGTCGGTGCAGGATGCAGGATTCCCGAAAGAGGAGGTTTGGCAGCGGATCCTTTGGGGGTGTGCGTCCGTGGATTCTTCAGGAAGCTTTCCTAATTGACGTCATCAATCGAGGGGCGCACCACCGCCTCTAGCACGCGGCGGTGGTGCCATCCTCTTTACCTTTGTCGACCAGCCTTCGCATTCGTTCCGTGCTGTGTATGAAAATTATGGTGATGATAGTGGTCCACAACTATCACGGCGACTACCGGGTTCCGTTTCCGTGTGTCTCTGGCTGCTGCCACCGCTGGCAAATGGAGTTATGGAAAAGTTTTTCTGCTGCCTACAGAACTATGAAAAGTTTTGCTTCCACCACCAGGCGGTGGCGCGGTGATGATGATGTAAGACTTAGGTGGTGGCCGTAGGCTGTGGCTGGAAGTACATCTTGGCACGGCGGCGCAGTCAGGCGTTTTCCAGGGACATTTGCTCTCTGGGGGTGTGTGCGCTCCGCCTCATAACACCTCGACACCCGACAGGACAGAGTTCCACTTAGCAAACATATGCCATCTTTTTGGGTTGCAAGCAGCGTCACAGCGTGTTGGATTGGGAATCCTTGAGAATCCTGTATTGCATTAAGAATCCATCCGAAAAGTTTGATTCTTCCTTGCTGTTTATTCCTCACTTTCCGAGAACTATCACTATGGCTTATAATGTCCAAAAACAATCCTCCTTCCGTACGCAATCTTCGTTTGGATCTGACCGCTGGCCTACATCCTCCAATATCCAAGAACCTACCAACTTTCAGAGCTTTCAGTTCAGTATTGCTGTGAGAAAAGGCATAGGAATTTCTTTCCAACAAGGAGTCGCCCAAGGAGTCTCTACTGGAACTCTACATTCCAGCATAGTTCCGTAGCTTATTTTGTTACGAAAGACTGGAAATGTAGTCCTTTGTTGTGCATTGTCAAGTGCATTATTTTTGGACCTCCGAGCCCATATCGGACATATGCTGAGCATGCCTACGAATGGCTGCATTTGTTGGTGACCACATCGCTGCTCTCTGTTGCTTTCAGCTCCGTGTTGCCACGCAGCTTGCCAACACGCGCCGAGCCCCATTTCTTCTCCGGTGCGCTCGTCGCATCGATTAACATGTATTCGCAGCATGCTTTCGTCTGCTTTTTTTATTGCCACATAGCCACAGGTGCTGTTGTGGGAAATCCGATGAAATAGGCAGATAAGGGAGAGCGAGAGATAGTGACACAGAGCGAGAGAGAGAGAGAGAGAGAGAGAGAGAGAGAGAGAGAGAGAGAGAGAGAGAGAGAGAGAG
>NC_071286.1:32722389-32789889 GCF_943735745.2 Anopheles bellator
GAGAGAGAGAGAGAGAGAGAGAGAGAGAGAGAGAGAGAGAGAGAGAGGCAGTGCGAAAGAGAAGCAAAAAAGCCGTTTTTCCCACTGGAACCACAAACGGCAATCTTACACGCCTCATAAAATCGATAAATTGAAGGTAATGCTGGCCGCCTGGCTGCTCGTGAGAGCGCCGCCTGTTGTTGGTGCAGCGTTTTTTTATATTTCTCGAACATTACCGTTGGTGAATTGGGTGTGGTAGAGGAGCCCAAATGGTCCAGCCATGCTACTACATGGGCGCACTGATGACCTCTTACTCCGTGGGGATTTGACACAATGTGCAGTCTCCTCGGCTGGTGTAGTTGACGTCAGCAACTCACTGTGACAAACAATTAACAGTTATTTATTACTAACTGTCAGCCAAACCCGATAGAGGGCCAAAGCTTCACTGGCGGTTGCGCTGTCCTCTGTTTGCATTGCGCGTCTCCATATTTCTCAAGGAGATCTTCGTGCCGGATAGTTTGGAGTCGATCGAACGCCATGCCGACTGAGACACACATAGATACTTACGCGACGCTAAAAATACGCCAGTCAGGCACATCAACGCTCGCGCACATCAATCCAACTCGACAGCGCCCGTGTTTGGAAAGCATAGACTTCACCCCAGTTGCTGTGCCAACCATGTGGAAGGTCAGGGTGAAGAAAACTCAGTTTTCAGGTGTCGATCGTTGGATCACACGTGTCCCGTTCGATCAGATCTCCGTTCAAGGCTGCCATTTTATCAATATAGAGTCCTCGTCAAGTGCAAGGCAAGGATCAGGCTCATGCAGCTGTCAGCGGGAGGTGCGCGTATGGAAGCGTCCTCAATCGCTCTCTTCGATTGAAAAGTGTGAAAAACAGCCCCATCACCATCCTCAGATCCGAACGCTGCGTGCTGCGCGCCCTGTGGGGACGGTTAAACTCATTTTGGTGTACCCACCCGGATCTATTTATAATTCCACCATTTTAGATCAAAAATAAAATTTATCCTTCGCGCGCGCTGGCCGCGCCGAACGTACGAACTATTGATGGAGGCAGCGCAGACCAAGCTGGTGTGTGTCCTGGTGGTTTGAGGTGCCACTGTCTAGCGACCTCCTCACCGGTTGCAGGTCATGCTGTGCGACGGACGTCTTCCAGACATCGAGAGACCACCCGTGGCTCTGGGTAGGGAGGGGGTCCTTCCTTGGCGATGTTACTCCCGCGCGCACTGCTCAGAAGATTTTGACCATCCACAGCTGTTGTCCGGTCCGGTACCACCGCCGACCCGAAGCTAGTACCTTAGATTTTTAACACATGCACACCAGTGAGAGCGTGGAGTTCGTGCGCTTTATGAGCCGCTCAGTAACGGATGTCCTTGGTGTGTGGGGAGTAGAGCACTTGGCTGGCCGACCTACACCGGCGGCCGG
Source organism: Anopheles bellator (assembly GCF_943735745.2). Taxonomy (NCBI): domain Eukaryota; kingdom Metazoa; phylum Arthropoda; class Insecta; order Diptera; family Culicidae; genus Anopheles; species Anopheles bellator. The sequence goes on from NC_071286.1 coordinate 32,723,811, forward strand.
GCAGTTTGGTTTCCGTGACGTACGGGCGCTTTTCAACGCCGGCGAGCAGATCGTACCATTACACCGGTCTGTGTGCCTGGCTATTGACGTAGGTCCGTTCGTTTGCGTTTGCGCTCTAGATATGCGCAGGCCACCCAATCGATGACGGTATCAGCGGCGGTACCCCGCACCAGTCATGTGGCAAAGTCATGTCGCGCTAGAATGGGTTCAGGTTTTTGAGGTGTTGCTGGTTGAGCCGGTTATTTTTAAAATCCCATCACATTTAGCAGCGCTAGCAGTAGTGTGTCATGGGCGGTAATGGCGCATCCTCAAACTCGGACCGGAATTTGTGGGGGTTAATCCTCTCGGCGGACGGACGGACACCGAATGGCAGGGTAGAAAAAGTCATCGGAATGACGTTGTTGGCTTCATTTTTAGTGTTGTGACGACTGTTAAGACGAACGCGCAAACCCTCGGCACGCTCTCGTGCAGATCCGTGTCGTCAGCATCGCAACAACGCCACCGCACGATCATAGTTGGACGCACGAATTGACGTCACTTTTGCACGTTGAACACGGTGAGTGTGCAGTGCTGTGCGCATCATCAAGGGCGAGTTGATCCTGACTATGCGTCGGGATCTGCATTGAAGGGCAATAGTAAGTGAACCGGCACAACAAGCCTTTGAATGATTTTTTTCCAAAACAGTTCCCAGAAAGCTATTCGGACTTTGGGGTGATTCATGCGGGCTTCAAATAAATGGCATCTCTCACCAAATGTCACAATTTTTTATGTCTTCAGCATAAAAATATTGGCAGCATTGCTCAATCGGGATGCATGTAAGACGCAAACAGAGCTTGCAGAAATGTTAGGAGTTGACCACACAACAGTTTCCCGTCGCCTGAGTGCCGTGGCAATGATTGTCTTATGGGTGCCACGTGAATTGAAAAAAGAAACATTTAAAGAAGGAAAACCATTTGCGAATTATTGATTGCACGACAGAAAAGAAATGGTTTTTTGCCTCGAATCATAACTAGTGATGAAAAGGGGAGATATTACAAGAATCCTAAATACAAAAAGCCCCGTGGGTACAGCCTCGTGAACCAGGTCTATCGCAACCAAAGCGAAATATTCCCTGCGCAAAAGGCACGCTGTGCATATGATGGGATATGAAAGATGTGGTATACTATGAGCTTTTAAAACCCAATACAATTATTGATAGAGAACGCTATCGATAGTAGTTAATGCATTTGCAGCAAGCTTTGGTCATAAAACGACGAGAATGCGGTAAAAGCCATTACAAACTGATTTTTCAACATGACGCTCGACGAATAATGGATCTCTGATTAGATCGCTTCTAAAGATGATAAGTTCTGTCGACACTGAATCCGGGAATTGCCTGAAAGATGGAAGAAAGTACTAGCTAACTACGGAGAATACCTTCATTAAAAGTAGTCACATGTTTTGTTGCCCACGAGGAGGTCCCGAGCTCCCATATTGCCCAAATAAATCCTTACGGCATTGTTTGAACCACAAATTATCCTTTTTGGCACGAGTTATCTCTACAGCGCTTCTCCACTTACATTTCTCGCTCCGTTCACTGCCCGCTGGGAACGGCTGCACTATCGGTGTGCCCTCGAGATATACGGCTCATAAACATAAACAAGCGCTCCGTTAGTGTCGGATGTTTCGGTCGGGTTTGTCCGGATAAAACCGGGTTCCGGAACCGCCGACCGCCGCGACCATCAGCTGTGCGAGCTCCGGAGTGCCCCGGCCGGGTTGGTGTGCGTGATGATGCGTTCGCGCAACCGGTTAAGTCGGTTGCGGCGTGCGCGCGGTGGGGTTCTCCACGGTCTCCTGCGTGCGGCGTGGGCTGTCATCGCTCGCGCTCTGGCGGCCGCGACCTGTCAGCAGAGAGGGGAGCCGCAGCCGGTGGGGGGGCTTGCAAAAGGATTCTGGTTCAAACTAGTTGTTCGATCGGTTTGTTTGTTGATGGTTTTTGTTTCGTCTGGTGGCCCGCTAGACACGAGCTTGGATGCGCGCGCTAGAAACGTGCACGCCAAGCGTCACACGCCGGCTTGGTGGATTATCGGACTTGGCGAGAGAAAGAGAGATAGAAAGAGATATGCTCGGCTCGTCTCGTCTCGGTGTGGCCGTGTTTTCACCAACACACTGTCACAGCCTGTCCTTACCGTGTCCGGGGCTCCACCGAAGCTCTCTCGTGAATGATTATCACGAAACGCCAAACAACACGCCGAGCAGGACCACCGCGTGCGCCATCTCGTCGAAGTCGTCGTGTCCTATATTTTTTTTGGGTGTATGATTTGGGGAGAACATGGCGCCGTCGCCAGTTGTAACAGATTTGCGCTAAAGCGCCGCCAAAACAGTGCCTCTCCTATTCTCAGCCACGTGCACACAAATCGCTCGGCACAAACAAAGCGCTTGATTGTTGATCGCTTTTCGATGTGTAGTTTCTTTTTTGGGGCCGGCGGTTGCGTAATTTTATGGCCCGGCACCCCGAACCCCCTCGGCGGCGGGGTTTATGACCGGATGATGACGATGACCGACCGTGTCGTCGTCCTTCCGCGAGAGGCGAATCGGCTACAATCGTTTGAAGCCGTCTGTTGTTGTTTTTTTTTCTGTGAGAGTGTCTGGCAGTCGTACGGTGTATGTATCTGTGTGTGCAGTAGGGATAAACCCAACGGCGCACCGTGAGCTGCACTTTCAACCCGATGCTGATGCGCGCGATCGGCGCACTGCGTGACCGGCGTGGCATTCAGAAGAAGTTTTATCCGCTTCAAACCGACGAGCGACATGCACATTGCTGCTGACCGGTTTTTTTGTTTTTCGGTTTCGGTGGGTCTCGCCCCTCTTCGATTACTCTGTGCCGTCGTCCGTCCGTTTGATCCCAATTTCGTGGCAGTGGTTGAAAAATATCAACCCGACAAGACCGCCGGAGCCCTGCGTCTAGGGCAGCAGCAAGGTTGAATTTGTGATTTTCTTCGATTATCGTCATGGAGCCTTCATCTGGCCCCGGGGCAGCACCGCCATCAGATGTAACTACAGGGTGAGCCAAGAAAGTTTCTTTTTTTATTTGGTTGTAAAAAATGGCGTAAAATTTTTCGATGCTTGAACTTTTATTTGAAAAGTTGATTCATCAAATGTATGTATAAAATACAATTTTGGTTGCAGAAAATTGGGAAATCCTATTTCCAAAGTGGTAGTTCTTCAACCCAAACAGTACGATATTTGAAAAGCTCATTTCCACTTCGGTGGTCAGGGTAATAAGCAGAATTGTCGGTTTTGGTTTTTGAATAACCCAAACGTTGTACGTACAAGAGAAGCCAATGCAGCCACAACGAGTAACGGATTTTGGCTGATTTGGCTCACAAAACAGCAACTACTAGGTTCGATACGGGCGCAGCTACGAGTCTAATTTGGTTCCGGCCGACTTCCATCGGTTTTCAAACTCAAAAAAAAAAAAACATGCGTGGCGTTTTCCATCAAATGATGACGTCATAACAGCTGTAAAAAGATCCAGTGACACGCCGATATTAAATGACTTGTAAAACAAAATTTAGTGACCGATTGAAATGAAACTTCACATAAGTTCATTTGAAGAGTGTACCAATATAACAAAAAAAAGGCTCATAGCTTGCATAGCTATGGTATCGAACGTCAAAACTTAGTATACAACCTAGTATTGAGGACCTCAAGACCTAAATTGTAATTTCTATTACCGAGATAGGACCAGATAAAATCGAAAATGTACTCAAAAATAGGTCGATCGCATCGGCTACTAATAAGCCAGCTGCGATTATTTTTTATAAAAAAATGGATTGACCAACCTTTCCAATAAATATTCAAGCAATATTAAAATATTAAGCCGTTTTTATAACCAAATGGAAACAACTAATCTTTCGGGGGGCTCACCCTGTAGTTCCAGTTTGTTTTCCGGCTGTCATTACTACTTGACCTGTTCGCGCGTTTGCTTCGTGTGGTCTCGAGTTTTCTGATGGGCCACGATACGCTCCATTTGTCATGAAATAATTTGACGGCAATCTTCCGTCCAACAACCACCACCATCGCCGGGTGCCAATTGTTTCTGTTTCTGGGTCCCTGACGCAGACCGACTAGGCGGCTCCATCGGCTCCGGGAATTCCAAACGCGACCGCGCTTTGGGTGTCAACCCAAAGGTCGGTCCCTCTACCTACAGCAATCATACCGAAATTAGAAGGTCCGTGTCACCTTCGCCTGGGTGGTAGCGTGTTTCATTATCGTACGAACGCCGGGGCCCTCGATGTCGTCTTTCAAGAGCTGCTATTAGCGGTGGGTTGATTAGCAGAAGAGAGCCGTTTGACAGAGTGGTGCGATGTTGCAAATTATCGCCACAAATAGTTCAACTAACAATTTCGCGGCGTGGCTTGTGTGTTAGCTTAATTTTCCTTCGCTTCCCGGTTAAGCGGGTTACCCGGGGATTGCCAGATATACCCGCAGCAGAGTCCAAGACACGCACGAATGATCCCTTCATCCTAACTCTCAGGCTGCTATCTGGCTAGCTCTCGCGAACGCCTTGGGCGAGGTGGGCGAGAGATACTTGCTAAATTGCTCGGAATCCACCGCTAAATTGTCTTAAATGATCGTCCTGGATGATCTGATCTGAGCCCCGGGCGTCGAGGGCGAGCAAGCGGTGTGGGGTTTTTGTGTTTCATCGACATCGTGTCTCGATGTGTGCACGGAGTTCCACAAGTGTACGGGGGCCGCCACCGGATATGGTCAATTGTGCTGTGTGCCGCGCGCACGTTTGCGTACCGTGCGGCAGGGTCAGTACGTTCGGAATCTTTCCTGCCTGACTCGCTGCTAAACTCGCTGTAACAAGATGCTAACGCGCTACGACAGATAAGATCCATCGTTTGCGGATCAGCCGACTGAAACTCGGCCCGCCCACAACCCAGAGACTCGCATTCTAGCGCCACTGCGGGAGGGATGGTCTTGCTTAATCTTAGTGTAACGTTTGCGTAAGACCATCGACAGACTTATGCTAATTTTCGCCAGTAGCAGCTCGTGTAGTGCAACACACGCACACGTACAGAGGGTGTGTATCTGTTTGCATGTGATCGCCAGTCCGCGACCTTGCTATTCCGATGAAGTTTGATCGATAGGGGACCGGACACGATCGGTACATGGGGCGTGGGGCTTATGATGTAGAACCAACAAGAACCAACTCTCGGTAGCTCGGTCCTCGGTATCTCAGATCGGAAGATTATCGGTGTTGTCTATGGAAAAAAACATACTAGAACTGAAATAGATAATGAAAGCTAATTAGCGATTAGCAGCACATGCCGGTTATAGACGGGGGGTGGGCAGGGAACTGGGAGGAGGACACCGAGCCCTATGTTGGGCTGACTTTTGTAGGCCGAACGCGATGGCGTCGAGGGGGAGATCATTTATCACACTTCCGCGAGTCGTGAGTATGTTTCCTTCGCTGGGCGGACCTCTAGGGAGTTACGTCACCAAGATACCGGGGGTTGCCGCCGGGCAGCGGCCGAAGGAAGGAAACACGCGACGACGCACGATGAGGCATGACCGTGAAGCTTCGTTAGCATTAATTGAAAGCAGGCGAACGGAGAGACACACACACGGTTCCATGATGACGGTTCGTTGACGGTTTTGCCGCTGCGTATGATCCTCGCCTCGCTGATGATAGCCGATGATATCCTGATTACCTGGAACTGGGCCGCGGACCGTGGACATGAGATGAAAAATCTAGCCACCGTTGTGCGGACTTGTGGTGGGATAGCTGTAGCCCTGACCTAAGCTCTCCTACGTAATCCCGTCGACGTAGACGTTAGCCCCAGAGGCACATTTGTCATTTGTTGGGCCCCCATTTTGCCGTATTCTGCCCCAGTTACGGGCTACGGACAAGTTGTGGGCAGAATAGTCTGCATCTCTCGTGGTCCGGACCCCGAATGTGATGACACCAACTTGCGGGGGATACCCTTACACACGGAACGGCTGCATGTTCATTTCCTACGTCATTTCCTTCGCCCAGTTATGCCGCAGGCGCTGCATTGTGATGGAATAATAATTGGCCCCCAACCGGAGGTGGCGGCCGGTATCCCGGGAAAGGTAGTGAAGCAAAGAAGGTCTCCGGGTGGGGAAGACGTGTGTCACACCACCAGCAACCAGTCGGGCGAGGGACCGACCGACTAGATAAGATATGGAACCGCGGGAATCGGGGGCCATTCGCCGGTGTCGGCAGTTTTCGTTATTCATTTGTCGATTTTGCTTGCAGAGTTCGCCCGCAGTTCACACTATCTGGCACGACTCTGGACGCGGTTTAGCCGCACGGGGGCCAATAGATAGCGCAGTACCTGACGTTCGTTGTCGGATATAGGCTCTAATCTACTGCAGCAAAAAACAAATCCTCGCTCAGCTTTATTGCTGCGGTCTGGGTGCGAACGGTTGTGGTTGTGGAACGCTCTTGTAACCTTCAGGATTTTTACGCTCGGTAATGAAAGTTGCCAGGTATTGCTCGTTTCCGCACAATATCTACGAGCCTAGTCACCGGCAGTGCCCCAGACACGTGGCCCTAGCAGAGCTAGCCGTGGTTTTTGGCGAACTAGCGAATAGTAATCAAAGGTCCAGGAACAACCAGGTCGAGGAGAGATAAGTTGGGGACACGGCCACTTTCTACTCAGCGTCTCCGTGTGCGTGCACACACTGCGTGCCATCTTCGTTGGAGAATTGAATAATGGTCGCTCCTGATTCTTCTCAATATATGCATATGTATATTACATGACACGACGGCGGTCTGCTCGTCGCCTCGCTTGATTGTGATTTGCTTAAAGTGGGGAATGCATCCCTCTCCCCAGGTCTTCATTCCGCTCTAGGTCGTCCCTCTCCGGCTCTGGGACCTCATCCAAGTCAGGGCATCGCTTCTCAATATTATGCCGTACGAAGACCCGTCGGCCTACGTCGTCGCTGAATAGAAATGACATTGGACGTGTTTGATTCAGGTCCAGCAGCAGGAGTAAGAGTGTGCTGCCATCAGAACACCAGAACACTACGACTCCCGCGGGCTGGCCAATCAGAAGAGAGACGATCACCATAATTGGAGGCGGTCCACCACTGGATACTGATTTTCTCCTGCACACACTGCTGGAGTGCCTCTCAATGGTCTACTGGCTCTGCTGCTGGTGGTCGCCACAATAATCGCACTGGCCGCAGAATCGGCACCTCGCTGTACCTCGCACAACACCGCGGTGTACCGCGCCGTATTGTCGACATCTTGTGAAATTCAATATTTATGTCTTCCTTGTTATCTGGTCTAATTTGCCGAAGCTGACGAGTGTCGCTAGTGGGCACCGCTCCAATGAAGCTCCCGAAACCCATGCCTCAAGTCACTCGCAGTTACCCTAGCCAGCTGTTGGTAGCAGCTAGGTTCGGACAAAGGATTCGTGCCGGAATTTAAAATGCCGCTTGTTGCTGTAAATTTTTATCACTGCACGTCGTGTCGCGGTTCGGTCAGCGGTTCTGGACCACGCTGACGTCACCGAGAGTCCCGCGCGCACGCGGGCATAAGTACTTCATTGTTCGAGCTTTTCAGTCTCCTCCCGAGCTGTAAAGTTGTTGTGCGCCGTGTTAAGTGGCTGCACATGACACCACCACCGCAGTTGGTGGTGTGAACGGGAATGACACGGGTATTGTGGAGTAGCAACCAATTGCGGAACTAACTGTTTCGCAGTATTACTACATAACCTTGATTGAGTTTGGCACTTGACATCCAACCGGCGTGGCGTTTTTTGCGCTGTCCAGCAACAACGTGCCCGTGTCTTATCTCGCTGAGCTCCACTGCCGGGCGGGGACAGGGCCGAAAGGTAGGTGTCGGTAAGTGACCGGTCCCGCCCCGGGGGTTCCTGGGGATGTTTTTTTTTATTCACCCGTTTCCCGGTTCGCATGTTCGCGTCTGTCACAGTCGGCTGTATGATCGATTGTTGTGCCTGTGGTGCCCTGTTAATCATTTCGTCCCAACAGCAACAGCGCAGTCGGATGTGATAATAGACAGTAGCGACACATTTTCTGCTAGCGCCTCTCGATGATCCGGTAACCAACGTTCTAAACCATCGGTTATCACACGGGCGTGCGAGGGAACGATCACGAGTGCTGGAATATAGATTCTAGCGGCTGGTTTCCGTAGAGTACGTGGTTTGTTTAAAAAAGTGTCGCTAATTTTGAATTTTCGCGGCTCGGCCATTTCGAATGTTCAGTCCATTTTTGACGTCTATTTTGCTTGCACGTGTTTTGGCTCATCTTCGATTTTCGTCTATTCCTAAGATTGGATGGCAAAAAATTTGTATCAAATTTGGTGTGAAAAACGAAATCAAGCAGCGTTTATCGGTGGTTCAGGTTGTTTTCTTCGATTGGACCGGCGTTCAATAACGATTGGAGAGTAAAACGTTCAATAACGAATATTACCTACGAATTATGGTTAATTTGCGTGAAGTGCCCGGTTTTTTGAAAAAAAACAGAAATGGGCTTTTGCGCGCCTGTTGGCCAAAACAACAAATTTACGAGGCTGCAGCCACCGTATTCCGCAGATCTGTGGCCCCCTGCAACTTTTTCTTCTTCCGGAAACTGAAGGGGGCCATGAGAGGACGACGTTGCGATTGAGGAGATAAAGACGGTATCGAAGGAGGAGCTGAAATAGGTCACAGAAAATGATTGTTTGAAGTGCTTCGAGGGTTGGCAAGAAACGTTGATACAAGCGTATAATATCTGATAGGGATTACTTTGAAGGGGACAAACAAGAAATTCATGAATAAATAAATAATAATGGGAAAAAACACAAAATTACCGATACTTTTTGAACCCAACGCCGTAGTTCCTTCGGATGCCAGCTTGATTTGATGTGGTTCGTTTTTTGCTTTGGCTTCCGTGTCTGCGAAGCTTCCTCCACGGTGGGTCTTCATGGGTGGAAGTACGAAGTCGGTCGTAGCAGAAGCCACCCTGGGTACAACCACGACGGTGATAATAGACGGTCTACAAAACCCGGTGTGCTAATTGTGCAGTTTACCGACTGCCAATTCGACCATCAAACGCTCAAAGTTGTGAAAATTACGATCGACATGTCAATTGTGAGGGCAGGGCGCACGGACCACGGGCTAGAATCTCGACGAAGGCGACAGCGCAGAGCGCAGCGCAGCCAGCCAGACAAATACTAGATAGAGTGCCCTCTTCGTTCAGGCTGTGGTTTTGAAATAATGATTCCCCACGAATCGCGGACAAAATGTACACATCCAGTTTTGCAAACCACACAGTAGTGTGCCCTCTTTTCTTGTGTGCGTTGTAACGTGAGCCAAGGGAAAAATCAATACTCATCACTCTCTGGCCACACAGGCGCGGGCCGCCGAGCTCGGACAATTTTGATTCCACCCGCGAAAGGATATTCGTCATCGAAGCCGCCGAGTTGGAGGCCGCCCTGGTTCGCGGCTCTCGATCCTTGGCATATGCGTTTCTTCTCGGGTCACAATTTATTTTCCCCCGACATGTTCCGGCTTCTTGTTGGCGGCCGCCCTCCGACCGGTTCCTCCACCGTCGGATGCTCGAAGAAGCCGCGTCCCTGTATATAAACTGACAAATTATTCTCTTGCACGATTACGATCCACTTTTCCTTCGTCGTCCTGCCTGCCGCGAAGACCCTCTCTTCCTTACTTCCGGCGCGTACGGAAGTTGGGCCCGGGGGCGGAAATCTAATAAAACTTCTTCCAATCGAGTTCTTCAACACTCGGGAGAGGCAGCAGTGCCCAGGCATTCGTTCCCCGTTTTTTTTTTTGCCCATTCTTCCTTTACAACGGAATTGTGGAACGGCGGAATCCTTCGTGTGAGACTCGAGAACCGACCAGCGTGCTGTCAGCATATTCAACTCAGCTGATGTAACGGCGGCGACGGCACGAGCTCCACGCGGAAGGGCGAAATCCAATTTTTAATCCTCCCCAACTCATGACATTTGATATTATGGGCTAAAAAAAGGTACACCCGAATGGATCAATAATGTGGTACGAGGGGGGTCTACAGGGGGGCAGACCAAGGTAGCAGTAACACTCCTGTGCTCTTTTTACACGCCGCTTTATGTCTCTCTCTCTCTTCCGTTTTCTCTCTCTGCCGCGTGTTCCATCAGCAGATTAAGGGCAAGATATTTTGGTCGAAGGTTTCCGTGATTGCCTTTTTAACGGGGGTCTGCCGGTTCCGGGAGCCGCGAGCTCCCGACACCTCGTCGGGGGCGGTTTTGCACTAGCCTGTCTGGGAGGGGGTATTGGGAATGGATTCCTCGTGTAATGTAGCCGCGCTGAGGTTTGTGGTATCGAACCAGAACAAGACACAGCTCTCTTCTGCATATTTCTGTGCTCCAGGAAGGCTCCAGACCAGCGGCGGGGACGAGCCGTTTGTGTCTCTGGTCCAGTAGGCTCCAGGACTAGGTATTGTGCAATCAACTGGAGGGCTTTTTGTATCGAGACCTAGCTCTCACAGCGGAACCAGAGGCTATCAGCACTCGTTCCGAGAGGTTTTGTTTGCTGTTCAGGATTATGCAACTCCTTCTTGATCTCGCAATTTCGAAATGGAGCCTCGGGACGCGCGTAACGTCCGTCGTGGTGCCCACACACACATACACACCCACCCGCTCCTGGAGAACTTTTCCTGGCGCTTTCTCCCCGGAGAGGTGCACACCACGACTGGGGAGAAGTAAAGGTCAGTATGTGTGGGAGCCCTTTTTCCATGCGAGACCAGAGCAGAGTGTAGTCAGGCGGTGGAAACACGGCAGGCAACAACAAAAAAAAGGACACTCACACCAACAGCCTAGTGTATGTGAGTCTCTATTGCAATGCTGCGCGGACATGACTCGGGTACCCCGAAGTGTCTGTCATAAAAAAAAACGTTTGCAATTGGAAAAAAATGGAAGCAATAGAAACCTGACGAGTCAAGCGAAGCACGATCAGAGAGAGAGAGCGAGAGCGAGAGAGCGAGCGAGCGGGTCTGTGCGAGAGTCGAGTGCGAGCGTGTCACACACAATTTTGTGACGCAGTATGACGTCATACAGCAGGCGCACTCGTCTCGGATCCAGAAAGCTTTCGCCGCTGGCGAGAGCGAACGAAGCGAAAGGATTGTTGCCTCGCGCCTACGCTCTCGCTCTCCCGCTCCGTCTGCGTTTCTCGCTCTCGCTCGCTCTCTCGCTCGCGGCTCGCGGGCCGCGACTCGCGGCTCAGGCGCTTAAACCAAAGCCACCGCACTGGCCAACGCTCAGTTGAGCGCCGTGCCTGATCGAAGAAGGTCGCGTTTTTCTGGTGTTCTCTCGGTCCGACCAAACCCCCCCCAGGAGGCAGGACTGGTCCCCACCGCCGCCAAACACCCACAGTGCTGCTGTGCTGTGCCGTGCCTGCGTGCCTGTGTGCGTGCCTGTGTGTGTTCAGTGGTCCGGTGTGTGGTTTCCCAACAACAACGCGCCTTGGCCTCCGTTTCGTTTCGCGTGGAAACAAGAGTCGTCCTTCCGTTCGGTTACAATCAATAGGTGTGTAGAGCTACTGCTGCTGCTGCTGCTGCTGCCGCCACATTCCACAGCCATCTTCGCTGCTCCATCCATTAGCCATCTCTGGGTGTGCGATTATCCTTGGTGTGCGCGCGCGGTGTGGAATCGCGGTGTCCCTCGGAGAGAGGAAGAAGGTCTTTTTGGGAAGGGCTAGAGGTCATTTTTGACGGGCCGGGATACTGATTCGTGTAAGGGAAGGGTTTCCTTTCCGAACGCCGTGCTGACAGTGTGACAGTGGTGTGGTGTCCGCGCACACATTGATGAAGCTGTGGGCCAATAGTAGTGTGTACTTGTGTGCGTCACAAGGACATCTGATCATTCTCTTCTACTCACTGTGTGTGCGCGTGTGTATGTGACGGCTTGAATCTGTGCGAACTCCCCATTCCGCCCCCCCCACCCCTTTGAAAGAACCCCCCACCACCACTCTATAATGTAAGGGGTTTCGTAATCTCCTTCGTACCACCTCGTGCTGTATGTGTGCTACTGTCCGTGTGCATGTGTTTGAGTGTGTGGTTGAAATGATTGAGGTCCTTCGAAACCGTCGCGCGCCGCGTTACGACACCAGCGGTCGAAATTGTGACAGAGAGAGAGAGAGAGAGGGAGATTGAGAGAGAGAAGAACAGCGTGGAACACGGGAAGTCCTTGCGCGAGTCCTTATTATGAGCACAGCGCGAGCTGTAAAACGAGTGCCATTGCGCTATGCGCGCCTGTAGTCGTGGAGCAGCAATCTCCAGAGTGAGCCCTCGAGTCACTGAGTGACCGTGGTCCTGCTTGTCCTGTCCAGCCGAGGAAGGCGCCTCCCGTTCGTGGCACGGTGCGGCATTGAGAGTTTCTGCTAAGCCCAACTTTTAGCACCTTTTCGAGCCGGGTTAACATTACCAGCTGTGTGTGCGCGTGTGTCGAAAAGGGGTCACCTTCCATTGGCCGCCGCGGTGGGCGTTCTCATTCTTCTGTAACTGGATCGAATTCCCCACACGCCGCGACTCTAGACCCCCTTTTTCCCTTTTGTTTCGCAAACCCGAGGGGGGGTTGCTCAGCTGTTTTTCTGTTGAAGCCTTATGTGGCCCGAGTACTTGGAGATAATCGTTGGAACCGATGGACGATGCCAGACGATGATGTTAAAAATTAACATTCAAGGTGCGCGCAGCGCTGGCCTAAGCCGTACCACCACCAGCACTCCGGTGTATGAATTGAAGGTCAAACACACCGGGTCGATTGGGGGGAGGGAGCCCGCGCCCGAGTCTTTGGCGCTCTTGCATCGAGCGAACACCGCTCGACGGGGATTTTAAAATCCACGCATCACGCCGCCGCAGATGGACCAAAAAACACGAAAATAAAATTTCAAGAAACGAGGACAGGTGGTCTTGATGAACCAAGTTTTCGATGCTTCACTCTCTTACAGACGAGATTGTAAGTTAAAATATTTGTCTTTAGCCACCACCAACACAGAGTGCGGCACTCTCGCGCAGGGCGCAGGAAATATTTTTATTCTACGGGAAGGAAAACCGTGCTCCGCTCCGTGGAAAGCAACGCGTCGGTGTTCCGCTCGAGCCACGGAAAATGGAAGAGAGAAGGATCATCGAGAGAGAAAGAGAGCGAGAGTGTGCGAGTATTTGCCTTTGTGTGCGATCGGACATTGTAGGACCCAATTGGATAAGTAGAGAGTAAAAGTCGGCGGTCCCAAAAGTCGCGTGTGAGAAAGAACGAGAGGGAGAGAGACAGTGAGAGAGAGTGAGAATGAAAGTGAGCAGAAGTAGGCGATGAGTTCCTCTCGTCGCACGCGAAAAACGAACATTGCGAATCGCATCGAACCAATTTTGTCACCCCACGAACCACCCACCCACCCACCACTTACGGCCACCAAAACTCACTACTGCAGCTGTCAGCACCACCACCACTGCCCGTGCGCGATGTATTACTACTACTGCGCCCTTAGCGTTAGCCATAGCCACAGCTGCTTCTGTCGGCACGACTACCGCCGGAAGGACATCCGATGTGCTGGTGTTGGTCGTCGTTGATGGAACAAACAAAGTGCCGCCGTGAATTGAAGGATTTGCTCTCATCGCTCTGGTTTATGTAAGATCTGCCTGCCGGCCGCAGGCGGCAGAGCGCAGCACCCGCAACGGCGGCGGAACCGTATGTTGTTACAATGTTAAAAAATGTTGAACCCTTTCATATCACTTCTTCTCTTCCCCCCTTGGTCTCGAGAATCGAGAAAAGGATCTTCCCAGAAAGGGTATCCAAGTCTTTAAGAGAGACCCCGTGTCCACAAGCGGCGGCTACGCTACGGTTCCCAAATCCAAAATAGAAAATCGGGCAAAAATGGAAGAAACCGACATGAACTTTGGCGCAGGTTTCATACCGCTCGTCGCGCGAGAGGAGTGCCATTGCGAAGAACGCGATCTCTTTCCCGAATGGCGGGGACGAAACAAGAAGACGAAACTCACCCTTGTCGAAAATTTATTTTTGGGTGTTATTATTAAAATAAGCGATTTTGGCGCAAACCGAGACACGATCCGGTAGCGCGCAATGGCGAAGACGACGATCGGTGTGTGGCGCGGGAGTGTCGCGCGACGACGGGTTGTCCTCGTTGCCAGACGGACGGACGGACGGGCTAGTCGACACTTTTTTCCGGTCCATGCTGATGCCCATGAACACATCTGATCTTTTACGCTGGCGTTCTGGCCTTCGAAGCACATTCCACGCGACGAGCCAGGAGCAGCGTGTCTGGTTGGCACACTAGTGTTTGTTGGCTTCCCCTGAAGGCGGGGAAGTATTGGCCGTGTTGTGCCCCGTAACAGGAAATGGGCACATACTATAGTAAGGAGCACCCGTTCTTTCGGGTTGTTGGAAAACGAGAGCCTCGTGGGTTACGCCTGTGACTTACAGAATGTGGTCGTTGATCGTTGTTGAGAGAATGAGAACGTGAGTGACGTGGGAAATCCTAGTTGACACGGATGGCACAGGTTTTCCAAGAGCTTTTCCCATGTCTTGAGAGCCGATTGTGTACGTGCTCTCTCTCTCAGTTTCTCACTCTCGTGGAAAATCTTGGACCTCGCTCGCTTTCGGAGTGACTGCTGCTGGGTAGCGTGACAAGGAAAACGCTACATTGCGCAACTGTGTTCCGATTGCTGCTCTGACGTCTGGAGGACTGGCTCTACAGACATGCCCAGCAGGAGGAAGTGCACAAAAGTGCACCACAGCTCACGCCAGACTCGATTATTGTCGCTTCGTTAGCTGCATATTTGCATCAAGATTTTCGTTAGATTGTATCGTTGAATCGTTTTCGCCCACAGACTTGTGGCGACGGTGGCGGACCGGACGCAACTTCGTCAAGTACTTTTGGCTCCAGGTTGCCTATCCTTGGCGTCCCAGTTCGGCACGAATTATTGGCGCATCCGACACGAGCCGTTAGCCAGCGGGGAATGCATAATGGTGGAAACACACAAATTGGCAAAATACGCGAAACGTTCACAATGAACGAAACAGGAACGATCGCATTGTTTTCGACACTAAAATGCATCCCGCAGAACCTCCTGCAGATAGGGAGCCCTCTTACATAACGGTTCGCATGATGTGGGATTGCACTTTCTGGTTGCCTTTGTTTGCCTAGAAGTGAATCAACAACACGTTTCTGCAGGTAACATTGCGAGCATATGAAAGTGGAAAAATCGATAGCCCGTCCAGCTCCTGTGGGGAACGTGAGCAGCCCAAGCCTAACTTCTCTTCGTGGCTCAGTTTGTTTGCCCCAAACTGGCGCGATTACGTAACGGTGGAGCAAAGAGTTTCCCTTCCTGATTCGCTGAAACACTTGCACAAATTCCAGCAAATCATTACGTTGTGGTTGCCAAGCCGTTCGATAGCAGTGTAGTTTTTGATATACTGACCACAAGCCCAAGGTCATCTATATGGAACATTACAACGTGATTTGCAATCGCGAAACTGTAAAAAAAGGCACAAAACCTGACCATTGATCATTGACCCCGCAACTTTAATTGATGCTGTCTGGTTAGCTGGTGATTCTGAGCTTTCGGTACGATCGGGCTTGATGTTTTTCGATTGAATTGTTAGTTCCGTTCAATTGATGACCGTTTGTCGCTGGACACTGGAAACAGAACGGGGAGGGTGTTGGCCAACACAAACCACCAACACGGGTGTTATGCAATTTGTGCCATTTTTGCACGGATCCCCAACCCAGCATCATCCATGAGTGGTATGTGTGCGCCGCTGGTTCCGACTTGTTCCTTGTAGATTGTTTACGGTGACCTCGGCAAATGTCACCGAACAGCGCACAGAATGCTACGCTGTTTAGTTGACCGATGTGTTGGGCCTCACCGTGGAGTTGTGTGCAAAAACGCAGCTGCTGTGTTGTACATGTGTGAATATAAACGCCCGTCAGGCGTGGGTCGTAAAAAACACGCATAAACGTCGTCCATTCACTGCGCGAACTGCGCCGATTCATAGCCGAAGCATATAAATCAATCAAAAGCATCGCTTACAACTGGGCCACCCTGTGGAACGGTTGTGATTGGTTGCTATTAAACTGCCTCGGTGCGGTGTGGTCAGAGACATTGATTTGTATTGTCAGGGGCAAATGCCACAAACGAATGGCGGGAGCTGTGCGCTGTAGCGGTCTGCCAGTTAATGCCTGCGATGACCGGACGATCTGCATCCCCCCACATTGGAGACCTGGCCGAGAGGGAGGGTGCACATGCTCGATCTCCCGTGGCCGTGATGATGCCCCCGGGCTAGGTAATGCTCGACGCCGCTCCACGAACCGAAGTCCGATTTTGGAGGACACGCCGGACGCGCATGTTTCGTTGATGTAGCTGGATCGCTGGAAGTGAGATGCAAAACAGCTCAGTTCCTCCATCGCCAACTGCCAAGTCCTAACTCGTGTTTAGGTTTTTACGAAAGGTTTACATTGAAATCGCTGATGTGCATTTCCAACAGGGATCGACTTCAAAGACCTGGACCTGGACGACGTAAGCTGTACATGTACCGATGACCATGACATCGATGGATACACTTTCTTTTCCTCTTCGCCAGCTCCACACGCCAGATCCGTCAGTTTTAGAGAACCAACTTCATTAGTAAGTCACCTCGGCGCGTGTCCGTAACCGATCACCGCTGGAATGTATCGCGGCAGGGGTCTAGTTGTGCTCGTCCATTGCCACTAATCGGGCACACCTTGCCTTCAGCTGTGTAGACACACTGGCAACTACATGAAACCGCTACACACTCTATGCTGGCTCTTCTTTCGCCAACACACGAACGGACTCTCGCTCTGGTTTCGAGATAATGTGTCGATTCGCACTTTGCGACCTGATCTTGATCGGAACTTGATCGACACGTTGCAAGGCAGGGGTTGGGGCCCGTTTGCCTTGCTCTCTAGAAGTTGGCCATAACGACGGATGGTGGGAGGGCAAGAACCGAAGACGGATTGTAACTAGTTTAATGAGACTAGGTGGCGGTCCTCATGTTTATTCAAATCACTTGTGTAACGCTTCATTGAGCTTACGCGGGGCGGTACTGTGCGCTTGAGAAGAGTGATTGTTGTCGCTGTGATGATAACGAATCAAACAAGAAGCGAACAAATAGGATTCGACAGAATAAGAGGGTCACCGGCGTGTAAATTTCACACATTACGTAACTATTAGTTGTTTGAGTCTCTGAGTCTGAGATAGAACCTTCAGAGGGTTTGGAATTTTATAATAGCCGTAACTAAAGTACGATGACGAGGAGGGCAATCAGTTTTAGTCGCCATCGATCGATTTGCGTAATTGATGTAACTTCACACATCGACTACAGTCGGTCTACGTGTTCGTTTTTGTGTCACGAGGTAGTCGCAGTTCCATTTCGAACTCTGGTCAGGTTTTTCAACAACACCCGTAACATCCAAACAACGCTTTGGGTGGAAGGCTGTGGCGCTTTTTATGTGGACCAATAGGCACGTACCTGCACGAGAGCCAGTGGCTATCGCCCCGTGGCTTATCATATTTTACTTGTCACGTCTGAAGGTATTTAATGCGCCCTCGGCTCGGAGCACTTTGCGCGCTGCTCAGACCTGACAGATGCAAATATCCCGTCGTTATCCGTGTGACTTTGAAGGGAAAGATAATCGACGACAGTAAGGCTCTGGACCACGAAGAGTGGCAAAGGGTGGGTTGTTGGAACGGTAAGGTGCAAATCGTGCGATCTTACCCCTGGAGCTGGAGTCGAACGGCACTGGTCTGGCCTATCGTCTCATTGCCAGCGGCAAAGTGTTCAAATATTGACACACTTCACGCTAATGGCTTCTTTCTGATTCGTAAGCACCCCGGGCAACCGGGAACGGATATCCGCGGTGTCCGTTTTGAGGTGGAGGAAGTGCCCTTGGCCCATCAACATTCGGCTCCCGTTGGTATTCGTTTGCTATCTGATTTCGATTGAAACCAACGCTCCACAATACACAATCCGTGAACATTTTCGTATTGCACGACTAACATCGACTAGGCAAACGACAAGCTCTCTCGGTTATCCCTTGGAATCGTCGAGCGACCGCAGCCCGTATCGTTTTTCTCCAGTTTGTCCCACACGCGTAGAAACTCTCGTTTTTGCATGCACAGCCTTTTTTAGAGGCAGTGTCCCCAAGTGTTCCCTGTTAACCGTCGTTCTTAAGTATTAGATTACTAAGATAATGCACGTTTGCTGTGTGTTGCTTTTTAGAACTACCGGAACCAGGGCAGACATTAGAGTTGTGCGGAGAGACACTCTACCAGTGGCATCGCCAACAAAATCATTCTCTCGAAGACAAGCTTCCGGTGAGATTTCTGGCTTCTGAACCACAACGGTTGCACCGATTGGTCAGCTAGAAACAGTGAATGAGCTGCTTGGTTGATAGAATGAGTTGCGTTTTTTGTTTTAAACAAACAATTAAACTAATTTTCGTCTTCTTCTCCGACAACAACCGCCAAGCGGTCAGCGTCATGCCACAGAGACATGTTAATCTTCTGTTACTTGCTATAATGATGAGGTTTTTACGGCCTCGCCAACACCCCCTTGTCGACGGAGGGGTTGATAGAGCCGTTGATAGTTGATAAAGTTAAACGAACTTTATTCGTCATTATTGCCGGGCGTAGATCGAGGAAGCACTTTCGTAGATCAATCTTTCCACCACCGACCGTGCCCTTCTAATCAGCTCCGTTCGAGTGTCATAAAAAAGATTGAAAAACGTTGTTTCGCCGGTCTGATGATGCTCGAAAGTGAGGACCTAATGTTTATAGTGAAGGCCGGAGACGTATAGCAGTCGCGCCCTGCGGTGAATCCGTGGTGTAGTTCCGCCGTGCATAAATAAACAAACGATTGACGATCGGAGAACAGCACCGTCAGCGGCTTGCGGGTTTCTTTTTCTTCACAACCATTTATTTTATTATTTCACTCTCGATGCTGATGAAGCGCCTACAATAGTCTGTGTGCCTGAAGCCATACGAAACCCTGACAGGCGCAACATTTCACATAAGTAGCCGCCTGCGCGAAGAACGCTTAACGACCAGCAATCGATCTGCTGGTCGGTGTTGTTGGGTGATTACCGGTTTTCGATTTTGGCTGGTTTTATTTAATACTTTTCCGCGAAACAGACACACTGTTGAACGTTTCAATTCCTCTAAGGCGTTTTAATCGCTCACGTTTGCCAGTAGACGTTGCTTTGCGGAACACGCAGAGGCGGCAGGTGCTTGCGGGGAGTGAAAATAAAAACATAGCCAATGTAAATAATCAGCCAGGAAATTTTGTTGGACACCAACGGAGTAGACGCGCGCCCGCGGAGATTGATCGATGAAAGGCGTGCTTTTTTTTGTCAGTCCTTAGGCACGAACACACGCCCGGCCAGTAGTGTAGTGACTCAAAATGAAGTGAATGGATGGCTTTGAAGGCAACCCAGACGCAGCACAGCGCAGAGCTACCAGGAAATGTAAACAGAAAGAGCACCCTTGCGAAATCATCATCCGCGCGCGCAGTCCAAGAGATCAGCTCTCAAGTCGTGTGTGCCGAGGACCGATCGCGCTTGGTGATAGCGCCCTGCGCCCTGGCTGGCTGGCCCGACGAGTGAATTTGTATACAAAATCAAAACAGACACCAAGCCCAAGGGGTGGGAAACATCCTCAACGGAGCCGCCGAGCTGAGCTTGACTAAGTCTGTACGCGCTTATCAGGCCACGCGGCAGACTCACGGGATGTGCTTGACACATGCACACGCTATATTTCAAGTCCGGGACAGTGGCGCGAATATTGTGTTTGCATCATAAATTCTGCGCTGCTCACCAGCCTTTCGAAACGGTGCACCCGGGCAAGGTTAATGCTCTGTACACTGCCAAAAGTGAACTTTTGTCCCGGTTCAGTATCCAGGACATGGTGCACTGACAGACTGGAACTGGATTTTGCGCCACCATGTTGACTGGTTGCCGCCGTGTCGCGTTGCTAACACTACTCCCTTCCCGCCAAAAGGCCGGATTGCTTGTCTCAGATGCTCTTGCTGTCCCGTGCTTCCCAACACACGTCACCAGCGCAACTCAGCGTGAGTTTTTTAAGGATGCCAAATGAGAGCTACCGGGCGCCTCCATTGGTGGAAATTGATGAATGTCTGCGTTCATTACCAGCCTGTGTCGCGGGTCGGCCGGCAAGTTTTGACTGAATCTGTTTATTATTAGAAGAAAAATGACAACACCTATGCGCGGCAGTTTTTCTAAGAAAATGTTTGGCACCTGGCCAGTCGGCCTTCACATATGAAAAGTGGTGTTTGGGGCGCTTTTTTTTGTGCCCCGTTTCAGGTTGTCCGTCTTGTTTCTGGTAGTGTCGTTACTGTCGTATCTAACTCTCTCGTGCTCTCGCTTAATTTTTTCGGACGGCATAAGGGATTGCGGAGAGGAACGCTTGCGCTTGCTTTACGCGGATCTCTCCCCGTTATCTCGCGGTCAAGCAACAAAATGGATTGTTTGACAGGGCTAGGGTGTTTTTGGCTGTGGCAGTAGATCAATCAGCAAAACCCCAAACCGCGAACCGTATGCTCCGGTATGAAAATGGTAAGGCATTGACCTTAAACTCAATATTGCCAATGTTCGCCGTACGTGGCCCATAGTGACATTTTCAATTTCTTGTTCGCCTGACCAAAGCGACAAGTGTTGAAGTGTGTGGTTATGTCACAGCGGTTTAGCGGCCTGACATAGATTAATTATGAACAAATCGTGATTTTTACCGTTCAAGTGCCGAATGGTCCACCGATGATGACATTACACGTTACGTAACAATGAGAATATTACGTACGGAAATAAACCCTTTTTCTGTTGGAGCACACCAATACCAGTGCCGGCGATGATCGACATCGCGATGGAGTTGTGTTTGGAAAAAACTAGCTTCACTCACGGAAAAAAGATGCTCGCCAGACTGTTTCTTCTTGCCGCGAACAGCGCGGAAGACAGCTGCGCGATGTTCCAGATTTCCCTCTGCTCCTCACCGGTTTTTTCCCGTTCGAAAGGTCATCCAGCCAGCAAACATCCAGGCGGATAGCATAACGGGCACGTTTTGCATAACTTCCCGCAACCCGGAGTGAATGCAGCACTTTGATCGAAGCGACGAGTAGTGGAAAATGGCGAGAACGCTTGAACTGATCGAAAATTTTCTCCCGATTATATAATATGAAAATCTTGACTGCGCATGTCCTCTCGCACGACGACGCTTGGTTCTTGGTCGTCCACTGAGCTAGGAAACGAGGGCTGGCAGAGCAAAAAGGCAATGGTTCTCTTTGGTGGGGCGCTAGGGTTTGCTCAATTTTGCGGGTGGCTCTCCGGGGTGAATGTGGGGCAAATGCGGCCCCACGCCGCCGCCTCGCTGGCACCGCTGTTTAGCCTTCCGTCGCAACACTTCTGGTGGGTTTTTGTGTTTGCTCAAATTGAGCTTTTTAGAAGCGGTCCAACAATGGGCGCCACACCTCACTTTCCGAACCGTACCGGTTGTTACGAGCGTTCCAGAAAAATGTGTTTTATCGTTCCACTCAATTTAATTTTGCGTAACATTGAGCGAAAACAATGCCCAACGGATGTGTTTATGAAGCCATACTCGTGTATTTTATTCACCTAAACGGGGGTCCAAATTTGTTGGTGCGGTTCGCTTTGATGTGCATTGCTATGTTATATCATTTCAGATCTCACTATCTGCTGCTGTGAAAGGCTCTCCGATTGCGAATGGTTTGTGCATGTTTGCTATTTGGTTTTATTTTCAAGACGTTTTATCTAATGCTAATAATTGTTTTATTTCTGTGTTTGTTTTCATGTTTTTTCGTTTCTTCCATACGTCCTGTAATCCCCTTTATACCTTTTCCCCTTTTATTTTTGCTGTGTTGTGCATTGTCCCCGTAATCGTCAATGGTTTTGTGCCTGTCATATGTACGCTGAACGCATTTTGCTGTTACTTTTGATCTTTCGGTTTGCAAACGAATGTGTCACACCGAATCATATCATTCAATCATTGACTCCACCGTACGGTGCTTTCGCCAAACTTCGCGTGAACGCAATGTCCACAATCCATCCAAAACGTCCCTTTCGGACTGGATGTATGTTACCGAAACAAATCTATTTCTACATATACACACGACGAAACCTGCATACGAACGCGCACGAACACATTGATCACATCACCATCACCTCAGACCGGTAGGAGGGATTCGTACCGCGTGGCCACGGTGGCCCCGGTTAAGGATGACAACAGAACAGCCGATGGTCAGTTCAAGGTAGTATTCGTTTTTTTTATTGGTTTTCATTTGTTTCATATATCACAACACGTGGCTTTACTATCTTAGACATTCGATGGATGGTTGTACAATAACTGCTAGACCTAGAACTAATCACGTAACCGGTATTTATTTTTTTGGACAATTAACATTGTAACACACTTTGCGCTAGAAGAAATACCACTTAACGTTGTTACAACATTTGCCTTGTTTTTAGACGTTTCGCATTAAAACCTGCATTACGATGCCACATTCCAATGGACCGTGAGTGGACCGGTCCAGTGGTGTTTGCCAAAACTGCAAACGATACACCAAGAAAATGTCGCGCTTGGCAGGTTGCCCAACATTCTAAATTCTGTTTGCAATACAACGCGCTCACGTTGGAGGGCTCCCACTGGTTCTGCATTCTGCCGAAGAAGAGCACCGGTCTCTGCTCGTTTTGATCCGTCACATATCAATAAGATTAACTTATGATGAACTAAGATTAATAACATGAACATGAATCCTGCCCTACAATCCTGTACAAGAGAATTAAATATTCTGAGCCAAGTCAAAACTCAAGTTAAGCTTTGGCCTCTATTTTATTTCTGCGCAAAGTGTGTTAATCATAGATGGTTAGAATCAGATTTTACAGGTATTCGTTTCAAACTCTCTATCAATGAGTGTTACCACTTATAACCAACGTAACTGGGGTATTTTGTTTGACTCACTCAAATGACAGGTTTTAAAAACTTCATATAACGATGACCACGACTTGTAAGAATGAATCCAGTAGATTAGTCGTCAACCGCCAGTCTCCTACATTTACTGTTTCATGCTCGTTCATGCCTTGTTGCGTTAATGTTCGTTTGTCATTGCTTATTTCACTATCGGAAGGAATACTCGGTACGACAGCGGAAGGTACGATAGTTGTAACAATTTTACCTAATGTATATGATAAATATATTTCGTAACATAAATATAATTTTATTTACCGTTATTGTCATGCATAATATCTACTGAAATCTACTGAATATCTACTGAAAATCTTACCACGGAACGGGTTGTTTACTCATTTAAGGGATGGTGAAACTTCTTTCTGTTGTGGGGGGTCTTGTTCGTTAGTCTTGCTGCCGTGTCGTCGATGTCAGCCCCGTTCAGCCCTATCTTAATTACAATAACAAACTAATAATAACACGTCACATTACTGGCCGGTCTGTTTGCGGAGAACGGTTGACGGTTTGTCTTTTCATTGTCACTGTTACCTGCGTGTGGCACAGAGTGGACTGTAGTTCCAGGTCCGATTACAAGACTTGCATTTGTTTTCGTTGAGTGTAAACTAGGGCTGTATAAAAGTCTCTAAAATCCTTGAACTAAGTTGAAACGAACGCGATGCAGTAAGGAAGTGGATCGATGAAGCGCAACGATGATGATGCGCCACCTTATGACACAGAAAACAGCCCTACAGTACCGCCTTCGATGGGCAAACTTAAACTGGACCTTGCTAACTAACTACCAACCAACTATCCATTAACTACCAATATCCGAGTACACTCGGCTGATGTATCGTTTGCATGTGTTTGTCTCACCCCTGCACTGTACCGTAGTTTTTTTTTCTTATTTGCTTTATGACCCCAATACCCGTCGCGGACATTGATCGAGTTGCGTAACGTTCCATTTCTACCGGATCCTTGGAGAGCCATTTGTGTACTCATCAGGCGAGTGGCTCTGAAAACGCGTTGTGCTACATGTACCTGTGGTATAACGTCATTGTCCCATCGCACCCCAATAAAAGGTTACCACTAGGGTGGGATGTAACCCGGCGCCCACCCATCCGGACATAACGTTGTTCCCGCACTCTCGCTGTTCCGACTGTCGTGTGTGAAACACGAACGGATGTAGTGTTCGCACTCTGCTGCATTCCACCAATCATCGGTCTCATCATAAACATGCGATTATATTTTTGTTGAAGTCCAAGGTGTCGCCGTAAATAGCAAAATCGGGACACTTCTTGCAACACCTATGGATTTGCGATATGGTGAGATACTCGACACCCCTTTTTCCTCGTGAATGACGTCAAACGTGTGTTGTCGATCGAAGCAGCGGCAACCGCTTCGTCCCCACGCATTCCGAGCCCGTAAATAATCGCTCTTCTTCGAACAAGTTTTTCTCACGTTGAACTACGCAGCTCGAGGGATTTGCGGGACGGCGAGAGGACTACCTTGAAATAGTTAGTGAGATTTTCTTCACCCGTGTGCCGATGGTTAACTAATCCCGGCGGCTGCAGGGTAGCAGTGATATCAGCGGTGGCGGTTAATTGAGTTTGGTTACAAATTCTGGTCCCTCTTCATCGTAACTTACGCATGTCGGCGCCCATGCTTCTCTATCCATCATTTCTGTATCATCGATATCTTATCGTGGTGCGCAAAGTCATTCGGGAAGAATTATCGCGTGGTAATGGATGGACGGTGTTGCAGTGGACGGCGATTCAACGCAGCGCATCGTTCCGTGCTGCTGTCAGTCGAAGGGTGACGTTCGATTGTGAAAGGACGAGCTTCACGCCTGAAGGCCCAGGCAGCCGGAACACCTCGAGCGGCAGTGTCTGGCCTGTGCTCTAATTGTTCGTATTCCTTTACTTCTTCCATTCCATTGCTACTTCGTACGCCGGACTGGTTGTGTTCAACAGTCAAGACGCAAAATGCCGCCAAAGAAGAAAACCGATTTAGACGATTTGAAGCAGGAGTTGGATATTGATTATCATAAGATCACACCGGAGGAACTGTACCAGCGACTTCAGACACACCCGGAAAATGTAAGTATCACAGGAACTGAAGATTCCATTTTATATACGATTGTTGAAACTGAAGAAGAATGTAACTCTGAAGAGTGAAACATAATCAAAGCCGTTCCATCATAGTTTCACAGTGATGGGCATCTCTTCATTTTGCCTTGAAACTATCTATCGGCAAGTGCTGTTGTCAAGCCGAGTACTAATCGATCGCACTCATATCTGCCGAAATAAAAACAGCTGACTCGCCCACTGATAATGGCATAAGTCAGTTTTACCTGGTTAAAGCTAGTAATTAAGGTTTACAACAAGCAATAAGCGGAAATACGCTGCTCTCGGAAGTAAGAAACTTGTGAAAGATAGGTGTCACGTTCACAGACCGGAGATATCGTAGGTGATAACAGTGTTCTTGATAAGAAAAATATACAAAACCCATTAGTGACGACAGAAGCTGTTACTGACAAATTAATTTGCAAACATTTTATCCTTCCATTGCGCAGGGTCTCAGTCATGCGAAAGCCAAGGAGAATCTAGAACGAGATGGACCAAACGCCCTGACCCCTCCAAAACAGACGCCCGAATGGGTGAAGTTCTGCAAGAATCTCTTCGGCGGTTTCGCTCTGCTGCTGTGGATCGGTGCCATTTTGTGTTTCATCGCTTACGGTATTCAGGCCAGTACCGTCGAGGAACCGGCCGATGATAATCTGTATCTCGGTATCGTGCTGGCCGCTGTCGTGATAGTGACCGGTATTTTCTCATACTATCAGGTAAGCACACTTCAACAACACGCAACCGCTGTCAACCGTTGCTAATTCTGTACTTCTGTTACCGCCTTGTAGGAATCGAAAAGTTCAAAGATTATGGAATCGTTCAAGAACATGGTCCCTCAGTTTGCTACCGTTCTGCGAGAGGGTGAAAAGCTGACGCTGCGCGCTGAGGATCTGGTCATCGGTGACGTGGTTGAGGTTAAGTTCGGCGATAGGATACCGGCAGATGTTCGTATCATCGAAGCGCGGAACTTCAAGGTAATATAACAGCGATCATGCGTTGTTAGCATATGGTGTCCCATTGTAGGTTTCTAATTTAGTTCCTTTGAAATGAACCCTCTTTGTGAGTGCGGCAGTTTCGCCATTGCGTATGCAGAGCAATACATTAATTTTATGTGCTTCGGAGTGATTCAAGCCAAACTCAGCGTCACGTTGTCCGTTCAAGGGAGCGAGGGGGTAGGTCCTCTAGTTGATGTGTGCTATGTACCAAAGGCATTGTGTATGACAACGGGACAAGTAGTGGTGCAGATGTCCGTTGGTATGATTCGTTTTGATTGGTTTTGCGGCGCGGCACGACTCTGTCGACGCAATCCTCTAGCTAAAATGTTTCCCCTGGCTAATGTCCCATTACTTCCCGCGTGTTCAACGTTCCACTGACCCTTACAGCGGTAGGAGATGAGCGCTTGATTGTGCAATCAGCAACCGGTGGGAATCATGTCTGTACATAGTCGATTTACCAATGAGTGTTCGGCCCTTTTTTGCAAGCCACGCTGTTGTGGCAAACGAATTGTCCATCGTGACAACAAATTAACATGCCAAACATTTTCTCTCGACTATGATTTGATATTGAACTACACCGTATTCTGCTACGATATCCAAGCCACATGTCGGAACCTTTTATTGTAGCATAAACACATTTTTGATTGGATAAAAACATTTAAAATATGAGGGTTTTTAGTTTTTGAGTTCCTACAACGTTCTAATTCAGTTTATGGATGTAACAAACACTATTTTGTTCTTGTTTTGCGCCCGGCTTCGTAGGTCGACAACTCTTCGCTGACTGGTGAATCGGAGCCGCAGTCCCGTGGACCCGATTTTACCCACGAGAACCCGCTGGAAACCAAGAACTTGGCTTTCTTCTCGACCAATGCCGTGGAAGGTACTGCGAAGGGCGTTGTTATCAGCTGTGGTGATTATACCGTGATGGGCCGCATTGCTGGATTGGCTTCCGGTCTGGACACTGGCGAGACTCCGATCGCTAAGGAAATTCACCATTTCATCCACCTGATTACGGGTGTCGCTGTGTTCCTCGGTGTTACTTTCTTCGTCATTGCCTTCATTCTCGGGTACCACTGGCTAGATGCCGTGATTTTCCTGATCGGTATCATCGTCGCCAACGTACCGGAGGGTCTGCTGGCCACGGTCACTGTGTGTCTGACGCTGACAGCCAAGCGTATGGCTTCGAAGAACTGTCTGGTGAAGAACTTGGAGGCCGTCGAAACACTCGGATCCACCTCGACTATCTGCTCGGATAAGACCGGAACCCTGACACAGAACCGTATGACAGTCGCTCACATGTGGTTCGACAATCAGATCATTGAAGCCGATACCACGGAGGACCAGAGTGGTGTGCAGTACGATCGTACCAGCCCTGGTTTCAAGGCATTGTCCCGCATCGCTTCGCTGTGCAACCGCGCCGAGTTCAAGGGTGGCCAGGATGGTGTGCCGATTCTGAAAAAGGAGGTTAGCGGTGATGCTTCTGAAGCTGCACTGCTCAAGTGCATGGAACTGGCTCTCGGTGATATAATGAGCATCCGCAAGCGCAACAAGAAGGTATGCGAAATCCCGTTCAACTCGACCAACAAGTACCAGGTATCGATCCACGAAACGGAAGATCCTAGCGATCCGCGCTATCTGCTGGTAATGAAGGGTGCCCCGGAGCGTATTCTGGAGCGCTGCTCGACGATCTTCATCAACGGCAAAGAGAAACTGATGGACGAAGAGATGAAGGAAGCGTTCAACAATGCGTACCTAGAGCTTGGAGGTCTTGGCGAGCGTGTCCTCGGTTTCTGCGATTTCCAACTGCCCTCGGACAAATACCCGGTCGGTTTTAAGTTCAACTCCGATGAAGTCAACTTCCAAGTGGACAATCTGCGCTTCGTCGGTCTGATGTCGATGATTGATCCACCGCGTGCCGCTGTGCCAGACGCCGTCGCCAAGTGCCGCTCGGCCGGTATCAAGGTTATCATGGTTACCGGCGATCATCCGATCACTGCCAAGGCTATCGCCAAGTCGGTTGGTATCATTTCGGAGGGTAACGAAACGATTGAGGATATTGCGCAGCGTTTGAACATCCCCGTTTCGGAGGTTAATCCACGCGAGGCGAAGGCTGCCGTTGTGCACGGTTCGGAGTTGCGTGATCTGTCTTCTGATCAAATGGATGAAATTTTGCGTTATCACACCGAAATTGTGTTCGCCCGTACTTCACCGCAGCAGAAGCTGATCATTGTCGAAGGTTGCCAGCGTATGGGGGCCATCGTGGCCGTAACTGGTGACGGTGTTAACGATTCACCTGCTCTAAAGAAGGCCGATATCGGTGTCGCTATGGGTATCGCCGGTTCCGATGTGTCGAAACAGGTACGTGTCTAGCTATCGATAATTTTGATAGCGGTGATAGATTAACCTTGTGGTTTTACTGCTCTCGTAGGCTGCAGACATGATTCTTCTTGATGATAACTTTGCCTCGATCGTTACCGGTGTTGAGGAGGGACGTCTGATTTTCGATAACTTGAAAAAATCGATCGCATACACACTTACGTCCAACATTCCGGAAATTTCACCCTTCCTTGCGTTCATCCTGTGCGACATTCCGTTGCCTCTTGGTACCGTTACGATTCTGTGTATCGATCTGGGAACTGATATGGTAAGTGTTTTCGATTCGACACGTAATGTTGCCCTAATTCTTCCTTCTGCTCCGGACTGAACGGTGACCGTTCGTAATAGGCGACTGCGAAGTGTTGTTGTAAGTGCTCTGTCCGTGCGAATTTTCAACGCCCAAATGAATCGTACGAACTAATGAAATTTTTTCCTCTGCCTTTACAATGAAGGTAGCAGACGTTAATAGAATATATATATTTTCAATTTTCGTCATTTTAATGAAATGTGTTTGAAGAATTCGCTTCCATACCCGTATGTGCTAGTACTTATAGATAGATCTTTGGCCACATGAGCTTTTGCAAGGTACAGAAAAATAACTTTTTTTTCATGTTTTCTTTCTGTATTTCTTATTTCCCTGACATCACGACGTCGTCGGGACGTCGGTTAAAAAACAACAATTGTACTCCTCTCAACAACTTATTGATATCTCATCTTCCACACTGCGTTTGAATCGGCGATCCAAAAATCACATGCTGTGACGTATTCGATAGGTACCGGCCATTTCTCTGGCCTACGAAGAGTCTGAGTCCGATATTATGAAACGACGTCCTCGTAATCCTTTCCAGGATAAGCTGGTGAACGAGAGGTATCGTTGGCAACTTTGAACTTCTGTTTTTTCCATTGCTGCGTTTAGGATATTTTTTAATACTTTACGTTCAATTATGGTAGTAACGAAATAGATTTAATATTGATATGATCCTCTATCAATTAGGCTATCGATGCAAGATAACGCTATTTTTCCAATTTTATCTTCTAGCGCAAAAAATGAACAACAAGCGCGAATTTCTGACCACCTTCTTTCATTTCTTCGTCACGTTTACTCTATCCACTTTCTTTTCTTTTACTCTCTATTCTACTATTGCTATAACTATTACTATCTATCTCTTTTACGTATACTATCTTTAACTTTATTGTTCGATTTAAATTGAGTTACTATCTATTAATCGATGCAAGCTAGACGATGCAATCGTCCTAAATCGCCAAGCCAGACAATTAGTAACTCTATCGCTATGGAAAAATACGCACAGTCAATAGTTTCGACTTCTAGGCATACACGAAAGTATCTAAACGACTAGCAGGTATGTCAATCAGAGAGCACTCATGAGAGTTGCACAGGTGCTCTTTAAACCTCGTTGGAAGCTTTATATTCTTCAACACGTGCGTGCTAATAATTATGTTGTAATCATACTGTGTTCAGGCCAAAGTACGGGAAATTATGGTTTCCGTTACACATTGCCTACACGGCGATATTATGGAGATTGAGAGAGAATACAATAGTATTGCAACTTTTTCAGTTTACCATTATGTCCCTTTTTTATTTTTTTATTTCGTTTTCTTACACCAAATGTCAACGATCCAAAACGAACCATCGCGTCCCGCAGGTACCTGCCATTTCGCTAGCCTACGAACACGCAGAGTCTGATATCATGAAACGACCACCACGTGATCCATTCAACGATAAACTTGTGAATGAGAGGTTATTATCCAATTTTCATTTCTCCTAATTCTGTAAATTTGGGGTTTTCATTTTAATTTCATAACATATTGGCTTAAAATAAGAATACTATTATTTAAATTATGGAAACTTACAAATACTATTAAAACCTGAAACCAACCAACTGACCAACTGAAACCAACAAAGTATGCAAAAATGCAATAATATGCACGAAAACTTCTTCTAACGAAGCTTAATCAAATGGGACTGAGTTAGCTTTCTAACAAATCAAGAGGATTTATGTTACAGTTCCGCTTTATTCGTGAATGGCAAGCGTATGAAAAAATCCTAACATTTAAGATATAAGCTAGCCTTAATTCAAATGGGACCGATTGAATATTATCAAAACTGCTGGATATACACAAACATCTAGTTTAGTTTTTCACGGACCAGAACTTTACAGTGGCAAAAGAAGTTATTTGTGTGGTGATCTGTGCACCACTGTTACACTTGTCCCTCCGGTCTAAACATAACATATACGACTCAACTACATATGGCTGTCTGTACCCATCGCAACATCCCGATTTCCATTCGCCATTGATAAGCAGCAGACTATGCTCGTATCAAGCACGTGTCTATCTTCATCTGTTTTGTCATACAATCTGCACTGTTTCGATTATCTCTTATTAATTTCTTACGATTTACAGCACAGATATTGCATTTAAAAAAGCTCAAAGATTTCTTTTGCTATTGAAATGAACAATTTGCATATTATACACGTTTTCCTACGTTTCTCTTTGGTTGTTTTTTCTTCGATATTCACTTATGGAGCAATAGAACATTACCAAGCTGTTGTGCCATGTTCCGATATGATGTGTCCATTGACAAATTTTATTTACCCTAAGTTGTTCGTTAGATTCGTCCGTACTCAAACCAAGTGAGCCAAACACAAGAACAAGCATCGCCGCTTTTTGTCCCAGCTGAAATGTAAAGGAAACGAACCACCTACTTTCTTCCATTTCCCAACAGCCATTGAATCTTATCTGCTAAGTAATCGATATTCTTTTCTTCTTTTTATCAAATGTATCTAACCATAAAAACCGAAACTCGAACGTCGCCGGTACACTAAAACCAAATCGAAACCACCGAATCGCATTCCACTCCTCCGCATTCCTTATTCCAACATCATGTCTCATTGTTGCAACTCACTGTTCTCGTACCACATCGTCCTTACGTTGCAACGTGTGTGCTTGATGATCGTCGTCATAAAAATATCCTTTTTCATGGCATCATGTGAAATTTTGAAACGCGCAATCATCAACTGGACAACAAAACCCTTCCGTGCAATTGTCTTACTGTGTCATATATGCATCTGATCCTTCATACCTTCATCACGTGTCTTGTACGCGATCGTCTGTGTGTTTGTGTACGTACGCCTCGGGCAAACAGGTTCCCGCCATTTCGCTTGCCTACGAGGAAGCCGAATCCGATATCATGAAACGCCAGCCCCGAAATCCGTTCACTGATAAATTGGTCAACGAAAGGTAATCCACACCACCGTCACTAAATTTTCCGTCTGCTTCGCGGCCACTGTATTCGAACCTTCGAGCTCGTGCAGGACGCCCGGAGATCCTTGTTTATAATTTTTTATCCTTCAGTATATACGTCTGTGTATCTACGTGATCCGTTTGTGTTGTGTAATTCGTGTTTGTTTTTTCTATCAAAGACGTATCTGGTGTTAGGGTTTGTCCGGTGCCAGTGGTGCAGTCCATCGCCGACAGATTTCTGAATTTTCTCTTTCGTATTATGTGTGTGCGTGTATGTTGTTTTCGTGTGCGCGTGTTGTTTATATCATTCTTATCCTCTTTGACTTTTTTCCTACTTCTGGTGGTGGTTTTTTGTTATGGAACATAGTTATAAAAATTGATTAGACTTTTCATTACTTGAACTTCTGTCAGGTTACGCCTTCTATTAGTCCGATTCGTGACCACAAAAAGAGTTTACTTATATATAATTTGGTTCGGTTTACGCTGTCCTATCTTCCGTTATTCTTCGTCTTCATGTCTCTCTTTGCCTTTCGTGCTGGCGCTTTTCTGGCCTCATTCACACCGTCTCCCTTTTCTCTTCTCCCTATCTTTCACTCTCTCTTCGAAATATTTTTTTTACTGAGACACTATGTCTTCGTTTCTCTGTTTGCTTGCTGTCGATTTTTTTCTATATCTTAAGTAAACACTTAGAGTCTATCCATTGATTAGAAATCTAAGGTAAGTTCAATCGCTCCCTCTTAAACGTCCTTCATGAACCCAAATCAATTCAAATCAACATGTTTTCATTCACCACTTCATGCTTGGCACACAACAGCAACGTGGGCATATTGCTCCGATGGCTCTGAATCAAATAAACACCAATCACTCGTGGACCGATCCTATTCCTCGAACCCCATACAGACCTGCTTACCCTCTCAATACACGAACAACTTCGAAACAAATATAAACTGAATGCCCAGTTTTATTAGACATCCTTCACAATAAGAAATCAAACAACTATATTGTTCGAAACATTCAGATAGTGCAAGATTATGCGCACGAACGTGAAACGTCATCATTCAAATCAGTTCACTATTGTTCCGGTCTGTCACACTCGTGTACACGAATGTATTGGCACCGTAATAACCCCCGTTTAGTCCAATAGTACCGATAGCCACGGATTTAGTAACTATGCAACCGAATTAGACTAGCCACTACGAATTACTTTTTTACTTTCCCTTCTAAACAAGGTTTAACTGTCTATGGCAAGAAAAACTACTATTAGCTCTTTCTGGTTTCTCACATACTACGTACTAAATATAACTCTGTCTATTTCTTCTTCTCTATCGTTTCGTGTATCGTTTAACAATAACGTCTTAAAGAATGCTGTTAGAATAGCTAAGACTGATGATGCCAGTTGTGTCCTGGTTCGTTTTTGGTCTTCTTTCCTCTATTGCTTCTAACTTTATTCCAATTAGCATTTACTTTCGTATGTAGAGTTTCTATTCACGGTTGGGGTGGTCTGTCATAAGAAAAGATTATGTATCTTTTACCTTTGGGAATCATTTTATAATCCTATTATTTTAAAACGACTTTATTTGAATTCAAGTTGAAAATTTGTCTCTCAACCAAACTACTTCGTTCGTGAGATTGATTCTGTATCATTCAACAAAGATATTATGATATGGTCGTGGTGTGTACTTGTACAATGTGTTTTGTGTCAAAACTTCGGTTCGGCGAGCAACAACATGTTTGATGCATTACAACAAGTCGCGAGAGCAAGTAGACAACAAATATTGAACGGTCTTCACTGTAATGGAACATACCACGGAACGCAAACAATTTATAATCATTGTTATAAAATCCATTACTATTAATTAATGTAAACGTACAATTATCAAACACCATCTACCGTCGTGTGTGCGTGCTTTTTGCGCTGTACATTACCCCATTCTCAGGTACCCGCCATTTCGCTTGCCTACGAAGCGCCAGAAAGTGACATTATGAAGCGTCGACCGAGAGATCCTTATCGTGACAACTTGGTCAACCGCAGGTCAGGATACGTTGACACGTTCTTCACCTTATACTGAATTGAACTCATCATCGTAAATGTTTATGTTCCGTACACATTGTTTTGTTTTCTGTTGATCGTTCCGTCGATTTTATGTTTCATCTGTTTTACTATCTGTTTTCTATTATAAAACTGGTGAACTCGTTGGCACACTACCGACCTAAGTAGTGACCAAATGCTTTTTATTTTCATTGTATGTTTTGTACTGTTTTGTCGAGCCAAAACAAAAACCTTGTGGTCGTCATTTGGTTTTCGATGTCCTTGTTAAGCTGCTGTTTATGCTTTCAAAGAGAAACGAAAAATTTCAAAAGCACGGCATGGTCGCGCAATGGTCGATCGTATAAAATTACCAAATAGCCGTTTTGTTCCTATCAAAGATGTCACACGTCATACATATTATTAATTGCCAAGTTTAAATTACCACTCGCTCTAGTTGTGTTGAGTGGTTGATTGAGGTGAAATGATGCTCCCAAAAGTATTTTACTGTCTGTGGTGATTCAGCTAATATCTCTCTCCTTTAAATCCATAAGTATTCTTTTCTCTCTTCTTTATATATTATCTGTAATGATCGATGTCTCCTTTAACTTGATGGAACTACACAATAATATAGATTTTGTTAGTGCCTGAACACTGAACTCCTGGTACATTGTATTGCTCGCGGCAGGAATCTTGTTCTGCAGCTCCATTGTTTGACTAGTGACCATGTTGTGACCAATTTAGACATGCGGTGATTGAAAATGCATCATGTGCTGTGTCAGCACACTCTATCTATAATTTGTGTTCTATCACAATAGAAATCTGTTCGTTTTGGAATTTTGAAAATTGTTATAGTTTTCAATTGTATAACCTTTTTTTCACAAATTTTTGTCCTTTGTGTTTCTGTATGTTTAAGTTGTTCAACACCGTGTTTGATTTTTGGGCTAATTCCGAAGATTGTCTAGCGTTTGATTGTTCACACCTTTTCAACACACTTCTAGATGTCGTGGTAGAGACGAATTCAGTAGAACGCGTTTGTTCGTTCCTTATGTTGCATCGACATTGTGGAATGGTTGCCATTATCCCATGCAATTTTTCACCCCGAGTGACACGATGTTGTTGTTTTTCTAGATAGCGTTATACACCACCGCCAAACATTATTATGAAGCAAACATTTAGAGAAACAAGCAGAAATTTCGCCCGTGACCATCCCAATATAATCGGCCACAAACACCTGCATCCGACAAAAAGCATTAAAAACATACACATGCAGTAGTTCAACAATCAAATGTGTTTTCTTGTGCTTTACATGTAAAGTGTGCTCTTTGACGAAATGTTTCAATCGTTCCAAGGCATATATTTGTTCTGTTTGTTATATATGTGTGTCTAAGTTTTTAGCATAAATTTCATAAGAACTTCAAACTGAAAGAAAATGTTCCTTAGAATGCTTCGATAATGTGCTCCAATCGGTGGTGTTCCGATAGTTTAGATATATTAGTAATTGACACCGATTTTGTTTGTTGCATTAATATTTATTGTTGTTTCGCAGCTGTTAAACTCGGCAAATACCTTGTATTTTGATTTCTTAGTTGTTCATGAGTGCTACTGCAATGTTCGAATTGAACCCGCATATCCCGCAATGCAACAACGCACAAATGAACTCATACCCTTTTAGTTTGAACATTGAAGAAACATACTGCAGCGTTATGAATTCCAATGTGTTTGAATATTTAGTGACAATAGGGAAAACATTTTCCTGCTCAATTCTGGAATCTGTAGTACAAGTAAAGTAATCAAATGAATTTCAGACAAATTGGTTAAATATTGCAGTACACACCCACACACATGAGTTATTTTAGAAAGTCAACTACGAAAGCCACGAATTTTGGTTTTCCATTTCTACATTCGACATTCCCCAGTTTGTCAGCATATAAACATTCAGTCAAATGAAATGTCCCGATTGCAATCCTTCATCCTTTCCACCAATTCTCACACTCTAAATGTGTCCAGATAAAACTGTGAGTATGTGCTATATGAAGTGCGTGCATTTGGTTTTCTTTTTCTCTACCAATACCTCTCTGTAGCACCAGCTTCTGTACTTGGCAGTGATCTATCCTCTGCCCTATAAACTATGTCACTTTTTCCATATTTTCTGTCTGACGTTCTTCTTATGTTAAACTTTGACAAGTTTTTGCTTTTTTTTTCCTGTCCTTTATGTCAACTTCTGCTTTCTGTGTGTACCATACTTTTTATCTTTAAATTTTACTCAACCGCTGTAGCAATGCATGACTAACGCTTTCCTAATGCTGGTATCCTTGCAAACTACAACTTATGTCCTACAAATGGATTGCTTGTCACATTCAGCGAAAACTTGTTGCCATTTTCTCTGAATGTCGACACGCTTCTCGCTTCTATGGCTTTGTAATTTTTTCGCGCTTTCTTTTGTAATAAATTTAATTACTATTTACTTACTATTGGGGGTAGCATTAGGTTGCATGCTAAGTAAACAAATTTGGTGGTAGATTTTGTGCAAATGTAACACAGTGACAGCTGCTTCGCGTAATGCATGAATCTGGCTTCACCGAGTGCTTCTACTGCAGCTGTCACTGTGTTTCGAACGATTGTACTGACCACATGTCAGTACGTTTAATAAAAACTAATCATTTAAAATAATGTATCCATTTTGTGATTCAAATTGAAGCGCGGTGGAACACATTTATAATCGTTTTTACTTTTCTTCCTTGTCCCTCTTTTCACATTTCCTCAATGTTTTGTTTAAATGCGGATACTCGCTTCGCCGTATATCACCGTGTAATTGGACAACAGACTTATTTCGATGGCTTACGGGCAGATCGGTATGATTCAGGCAGCCGCAGGTTTCTTCGTGTACTTCGTCATCATGGCTGAAAACGGTTTCCTGCCACTGAAACTGTTCGGTCTCCGCAAGAGCTGGGATTCAAAGGCCATTAACGATCTCACAGATTCGTACGGACAGGAATGGGTAAGCGAGAGATACTTTCACACGCTGGACATAGTGTGCATGATGGAGGCCGTACAATAATATCGTTCCGGTAACAATAAAACTTTACAGACCTACCGTGACCGTAAAACTCTGGAGTTCACCTGCCACACCGCGTTCTTCGTCTCGATCGTCGTCGTCCAGTGGGCCGATTTGATCATTTGTAAGACACGCCGTAACTCGATTTTCCACCAGGGCATGAGAAACTGGGCCCTCAACTTCGGTCTTGTGTTCGAAACGATACTGGCTGCCATCCTGTCCTACACTCCGGGTATGGATAAGGGTCTGCGTATGTTCCCACTGAAGTAAGTATATGTGCACACAACGAGTGGCCGGGCTGTCGGCGCATTACGACTTACACCCGACTTTCTTTTTAATCACCGCAATCACTGCTTACAGGTTCGTCTGGTGGCTCCCAGCTTTACCGTTCAGCTTGTCCATCTTCGTGTATGACGAAATTCGTCGCTTCTACTTGAGACGCAACCCAGGTGGCTGGCTAGAGCAAGAAACGTACTATTAGGTCAACAAATTTATATTTAAAACGATTAATTAAAATCAACTCCCCAAACAAAACAAAAAACACACGCACCAACAACAACAACAAGAACAACAAGCTACACATAGACAGGTATACAAAGAACACGCAGCTACATATACACACAACACACCCGAAACAACAGAAAGTGGTGGAGAAAAGGGAGAAAGAGCTAAGCTACAATTGAAATCGGAGCGGTATTGAAAACCGGTGTTGATAGTTTGCGAGCATAAAAATAAACTAATCATTAATACGAACGAATAGTAACGGGAGGATGATGATGAAGTTTTAGTACAGCAGCGCAGCAGTTAGTTAGGGTAAGAAGATCGGCCACAACTGAGCCAAACCCACACCCCACTGGCAGGGCAAGCGATGAACCGAGACGATGCCATAAGTAGTGTGTGCTGCTCTGGAAGTGGCACTGACGGATTGGGAAAGGTTGCGAAAGTCGGTTGGAATGACGATGGTATGATGTACGAAGACGAAACGTAATTATATTTTTCTTATCATACATTTTAAAGCGGCAGCGAGCCCTGCGAACAGTCTCGGGGTAATCCGATACTATTGTTTTGAGGGGGCGCGGGCCATCTGCAGACCGTGGCTCAACAAAGTTGATGGGAAGCCGAGTTAAAGCACGGTTGAACGGTTGTTGAATGTGGCGCGTGGCGTAAGTTGTGGTACAGTGGGGGTCGTTTTTTTACTTTCCATGTTATTGTTGTCTCGGTTAAGCAGAGAGAAAAAAGTGCAAACAATTCGTCCGATGTAAAAACTATGATACGAACAAAACGACAGCTCTTGTTTACTCGGTATGAGTTTTCGCAGTCCCCTATTGGCCCCGGTTTGCAAGGCCACTATCGCCCCGAGTGTCCGAACAACAGGTCATCCACTGTTTGTGCGCTCAGTTTCAGACTGTACTCCTCGAGGATTCGAGTGATTACTGTTCCCTTACTGTGCGGTTGGTTTGTGTATCTGTTGCGTGTATGCGCCAAGGAACCATGTTGCGTGGTGTTCGAGTATTGGCCGCAGAAAGTGAGAAGAAAAACACTGGAACGTACTGTCTCGTTTATAAAAAGCACACGTGTTTAAGGTACAAGTTTTAAGGATACCCTTTGACTAGACGGTGAGAACCCAATAGGCAGGCAGGTCAGGTGTGTGCAACACGAAACGGTCGCGATAAAATGCTGCGTGTGCTTACGATAGTCACTGCAGCCAGCCACAATAAGAAGAAGAACTAAAAAGACACTAACGGCAGACGTTTGATCTGCTTGCGGGTTGTTTTTTATTATTGTTATTATTCTCAAAGCTTTTCCGCTAGCCTTGTGCGTGTGCTGTTCATGATGTGAGTGTTTGCGGTTAGGAGTCGGTTTTGCCTATTTCAATTTTTCTGTTTTGTGTATTCGCTGTCCATAGTACGTTGAAACTATTTGCTGCCAACATCGTATCATCAATCGCCATAATGCCATCACGTTATATCGTTACCCGTCACAGCCACCGTTACAAATCGATGAATTTCCGCCATGCGGCAGAGCGAGCGTGACAGCGCGGAACTGGTGAAGATATAAACAATTTAGCAGAGTCGAGAAGCTGCTGCACAGTATGTTTTGTGCGCACCATGTTTTTCGCACACTCAAACACACCACGCGTAAGGTATAATGTGTATCTCATAAGTGTATAACGTATGTCTTCGTTACAAGCATACAGCGCAATTATACCCCGATTCATAGCTGAAACTGACATCCTAGTTCACGTCCAGAAGGAAAGCAAATAAAACTAAAAACTGCTACACCGTAATACCGAGATATGCCATCAACTTCTAGACGAGCGACACGACAAAAATACCTTCAAAGACACACATACGCACACAAACAGACACACACACAAACACAGACACACATTCAAGCACAGGATCTGTGCGTTATACTAAAGGAGGAAAGGTTCATGTTGTCCGCCGGTGGTTGAAGTGCGGAACTTTCTCTGAATTTTCCCACGTTCATTGTTCTCTAATTAAAGATAAATTAATAAAACGGAGGAAAGAAATCGAGATACACTCATAGACGACATAACCACACGTACAGACACATGAAACACATTGAAAAAGCTACGACGCAAATTGATCAACTCGTTGTTAGTTACAAAGAAAAGAAAAGGTAATAAAGTAAATAATACGCTCGGAACATAATTTAAAATGAATAAAAAAAACATAGTAATAGAAGAAGACAGCTGGGCAGAGAACCGTAAGGAATATTAAAGAAACAAAAATTTGCGTAAGAAAATAAAGCAACACAATGCGAAAAGAAACAAGATTAGTGCTGTAGTCGTTGTGAGGTGCATGAAACAAGACGAAACATGATCCCCACAAACACACACACACACCCACACACACACATACTCACAACTACCGGCATGCAAACAAAACACGATGATATACACATATAGAGAGAGACAAACACAAATTACCCACCCGCGGATCAAAAAATCACAAATAAACGCAGAAATGCATGAGAAACGAGAGAAAAATATTAAGCCCTATAAAAAAATGCAAAAGAGTCACTGAAACACTTAGAATCGAAATAGAGTTTGATGAATATGCGAACGAAGATGATACATGCAGACAGAACAGCAAAAGCTACAAATAGAGCAACAAAATTTGTTATGTTCATAAGAGAAACAAAACCAGAGCAGAGCTGAGAGATAACGTTAAAAGTAGAGAATTAAATAAACAAAAAAAACGCGGATCTGTTTTTTTATTTCTTTTCCCGAGTTTCCCGAGTGCGCGTGATAGAATTCATTTCGCGTACACAACATTTCGTTTCATTTCGTTTACCATACCGTTTCTTTCTTTGCACTTTTGTCGAATTTCCTCGATCGAAATTTGCTTTTTTTGTTTTTAGTGAGCCAGCTTAACGGCCAAATCGAAAGAGGGGCTATCCACAAGAAAACTGAGCATTCAGTTTGCGGCTGGTTTTGTTGATGTTTCTCCCAATTTTAATACTATTATATTGTGAAACTTTTTGGTAGCTTCTAAAGCAGAGTAAGTATAATGTAGAAAGTATAACAAAAAAAAATAAATCAGCCTAAGTCTTGTTAGTGTTTGAATTGCGCAAAAAAACACACGATCGAACGAAAAGAATCAGAAATTCAAACAAACTTGAGTCCAAGAAACAAGAACGGTAGAGCGAGCCGAATGGTCAATACGACACCAGAGGAGCGGAACGAGCGACCGGAACAAGGGATAACGGTGTAGACAAACTGCGGAGAAGATTAAATCATACACAAGCAACGCGTCAAATGAAACTGCCCGATTGTTGTAAATGAAGAAAAAAAAATTATATACTAAAGGTTAATAATGCGATTCAGTCGAGGAGAAACATAGGCTAAATGCACTCAGATAAAGGAAAATTAAAAACAAAGAAAAAAACAAAAGCGCATCGCCTCAAGACGGTAATGAACGGAAAACAGAACTAAAAAAACCTATACCGAAACCCATGCAGATAAATAATAACAAATAAAATACCGTGCAATCGCTCCTGCTTTTCTCTTAATTAAGTATTCCAGCCGGAGCCGGTAGTAGAAGAACCAAGCGAATCGCGAGCAATTAAGACCACTTGAAAGGGAGACTCTGTTCCGTTACCGCAAAGTACTAATTCGCCTACTTGCGCCGATCAGTTCTTGAACGCATGTTGCAACAGCGTGCGGCTGCACCACTTCACTCGATCACACATTGACGTGTGCGTACGTGGTTGATCGTAGGCATAGAAGATCGCTAATCATATGCAGCCTCTGTCCTCTCCCGATAGAAGTTGAAAAAAATCCACTTATACACACGCAGACGCGCAAAACATATAAACGTTACACGTAACACAGCAGATAGTGACGCATACCGATCGGGAGAAAAGTAAGTCAAAGCAGACAGATAAAACCAAACGACGAAAACATAAAAAGATAAAAACTATGATTAGCTAAATTTGCAGCAAGCTCTTGTAAGAAAGTAAGCAACACACAAGTTTAAACAGAAAGTAAGCTCGTTCAAACAAAACACAACCAAAACCAACAACTGAAAGACAAACGATGAAGCAAACTCGCAGTGTAAAACGGGCGGAGTAGAATTGCGAGAAAGCAATGCGATTTAGTAAAATGCAGGATAATACTAACTCTGTCGGTAAAATCAAGCAAGTTAACGGTAAGTCTGTGAAGCCGCTGTATGGGACGAACCAGTTGGAGAGCGCGCCCTCGCCGTACCACGTGGAGCGGCACAAATCCGCTTGGCTGTCCGCTGTAGGGGCAACGCGCCACTAGTGGTCGATTCGTACGTCACGTCGGCTCTGGCAGTGAACGGCGGCAACACCTGCGCGGAACACAAGACCATGGTGTAACATCAGTGGATTCGATACAGTAGATAACATCGGCGAAACAAAACGAACCATCTAATACGGAATGGACTATAGTTTCTGAATGAATAAACGAAAAATAAGAACCTGAAAGATTTGTCAAATAAAACAGAGAAATAGTATTGAAAAAAAAAGAATAAAAAACTAAAACGAGAACATGTGTTTGGTTTTCATTTAGCAAACAATTGTTCCGGCTGGCTATCCGACAATTCGTTGATGGATCCATTATTTGTTAATTCCTAAAAACATGTAAGTAAAAAACTTTTATTCAATTTGAATTTGATGGAGCAATTTGCAAGAAAGCTCCTACAATGATCATTTGTTAGAACATATTACAAAGAGAAGGCTTGGTTTTGTTATATTTGCTCATGGTTCGTTTGTTTTTGAATGAATTACTGCTAGTATAAAAATACATACTTTAAATACACGTCCATTCGTTCGTTCGTTTTCTGCACATAATATATTTTTCATTGACCTGGGTTGAATGCTTCAAAATTTTGCATCTCCCAAATATGATGATTATTTAAATGATTATTTTTAAAATTAGTTATCCCGTTTTCATCTGACGTCGTTTACCACCAATCACGGAAACATTGTCGATAACGCCATTTCGAAAAATACCCTATGGGAATCGAAGGGTTAAACGCGCTAGTAACGCGTGTAACGCTCGTCTGTTGAAAATACCCGTTCGAACCAAAGCATGCCATCAGGCGCCAAACGGTAGGCGACAAATCCTAACAAAATTAACGATGAGAAAAATCGGACGTCTATAAAATCGATGCGTGGCCCAATGCTTTCGGAAGTGTGTCAACGAATCCCTTGGGGACCTTTTTTGGCACCGCTTTTGTGGACAGAAAGTGAAAACAGAGGCTCGCATTTCGCTTACGGTCGAGTACTTTCTCTATGTTTTGCCAGCGCCAGCTTTCTCCAGTGTCACCGCGGGACGCCGGAGCTGTGTGAGTTGAGCTTGGTGGAAAATGTGTGCGTTCTAGGATCCGGGATAGAAGGACACACCATCCGCATTTCCTTCGTGTACCCATACACGCAGAGACACGAAGCCCCATCGACATCGAGCCGACGGAGATTGCTTTCGGTTTCATTGTGGCTTCGTGCGGTTCGCGGAGGAGCGCACTCACAGCAGACACAAACACAGCGACGCAGCATCCGAAACACAACCGAAAACGAGCCCTTAATTTGGCGCGAGACACACGTGCACGCCGCAAGCGAAAGTTTTGCGCGGCCGTTGGCCTACGGTACGGGTTTGAAGCGCGATTTGCATAAAACCCGGCCTGTCTCTGACAAGAAAGGTGTGAAATTAAGGTAGTTTGGTCGCTCCCGTTTCAAATCGTTCCACCTTTGCCCGATAAATGCGCAAATCATTTGCCAAGGTAAAATTAAAACATCGATGACTAACGTGTTTAATAATCACCATCGCGTAATGATGAATCATGCTCTCTGCATCGTCATCGGGGTGCGAAGGGTTCAGTGGCCACCGCCAAGTCGATTTTCGGGCCGCGTGTCTGGCCGCGGCACATTCATTGATGACGCCATCGACAGTGGCCGTCATCGCAGCATCCGAGTGTGCGTGCGTGCTGGACCGCTCGGCTAGTGTGCGTGGCCAGCCCCCCCCTCTATCCGGAGAAACCCAACGACAAGCTGAACCGATGGCGAAGGGTCTTCCAGGCCCAAAGAAAAGGACCTTTTTGGCCTAGGAATTCATGGCGCATCATCTAGACACGGCGGGCGTGTGTGCGTGAGCAGAACTCCGTCGGGTTCCGCTCCGTTCACACATTTTTCAGATCCCGCAAACCCAAGCGCGGAATGAAAGGGAAACCACGAATTCTGCGGCCGGGACCCTTCGTCGGGAGCTGCGAATGGCACAGTGGGGAATTTATGTAGGACCGGCGGACATATTGTGTTTAGGAATCTTCGCACTTTTTTCAACGTTTTTGTTTTCGTTGCATGTGTTTAGATTAAATTCAATGTTTTATGTGAGAAACACGCGTTCCTGTCGTCTTGTATTATTATTAGTGATCTTCGTATCAGATGACGATGGTTTATCGTTGTTCGAAATCATTATTGAAATCCACACAAACTTTTGACACACCGTTACAGTAAAAATACTTATCTATAGAGAAATGAAAATAATGAAATGTTTAGGCTT
This sequence comes from Anopheles bellator, assembly GCF_943735745.2. Classification (NCBI taxonomy): domain Eukaryota; kingdom Metazoa; phylum Arthropoda; class Insecta; order Diptera; family Culicidae; genus Anopheles; species Anopheles bellator. The sequence continues at coordinate 32,767,717 of NC_071286.1, forward strand.
ATCTTACGCCTTATGAGTTTATAAAACGATATAAAACAATCGAGGAGCGTATGTGGGAATTTTCAAACAAGTAATTATTACCATCCGAAGTATCCAACACATGCACTATTATTTAAACGTTTGGTTGAATATTTGTTAGTCTATTTCTGCACCCAAAATTCAATCGATATTATCGATAGGCGTTAACGTTTTCCTCCATGATAAAAAAACTTTAACTAAATCAATAAAACTAAGTTTATGGTTTTTTCGCGGCGTATAACCCAATGAAATAGAGCTAATTTTAGGGTCACTTCTAGTATTGCCCGAATGAAAGTGTCCTCTAAATTATTCTCTGTGGCAGATTTTCTTGCGCGTGTACCGTAGCAGGTACTTTAAACCAACTATAAAGCACTGAAAGTGTTTGATATGGATCTCTACAATATGTGTCTAATTTTGCGGCATTAATTTCTTCCTAGCGGTCACGGATCGATTGAGACGGATGCTAAACTAACTGAAAATGGTTGAAAATTACCGAAATTTTAATTGCGATGCCTAGTTTAGTTACGCCAAGTCACCGTTAGAGAATCGCGTTCAAGTAGCTGATAAAAGTTGGTTTTAAAGAGCCATTTTTATCACTCTTTCGACTTTAACAGATCAATTCTCGGAATCGGAGTGTTAAGAATTCGGATTGATCAGAGATAACTTATCTATTTTAGGAAAATACAACCAACATCCTCACCAGTTTAAGTTGATTTATGACCGCCCATTCCCCCCATAGTGGGCAGAGGGTTCCCCGCTTGACGGCGTGTCGTGAGCGCGTGTGCGTATGTGTGCGTGTGTGGAGCAGAGACCGAGTGTGTGTGTGTGTGTGTGGGGGGCAAACAAAAACAATCGGAACTCGCTCGGCTCGACCTCGTCTGCGCTCGGTTAACTCGCTCCGTTCGTTCTTTTCTCAGTTGTTTTTTGGCGCTCGGAGTGACCGGAGGGAGCTTTTCGCGCGTGTCCACTGTCCACGTTTGGGGCGCGAGTTCGTGTTCGCCACCGGTGCCAGCTTGCGGTCACGGTTAGTCACGGAGTGGTGGGGAAGCGGTGCGCTGGACCGGAACTGAGGTGGACGTGGAATTCCGCGATCCGGGAAGTGTTGCGGTTCACCGGGATCGGTGCCGGGATTTCGGGAGCTTCTCCGGCCGCTCAGCAAGTGTGTCCAGTGTGTGGCGGCAGGGTTAACCCCACGCCGCGTTATCAGCCCCCGTCCGCGTGGCCGACGTCTTATCGACCAGCTGCTCGCCAAAGGCCCGGCGTATTGACCGGCGGAACGATAAACGGCGAGCCCATCCCCCCCGCACCGGATGCGTCCGATGTGTCAATTTCGGAATCGTCAGTGCCTTTGGTGTGAGTGCCAACTCGCGTGTGCGTGAGTGTTTATGCGGGGCCGCCAACAAACTTGTGGTTCCGGCGTTCCCAGCCGCTGGTTAAAAGTGCTGAAAAGGGTGCAATAAAAAAAATAACAGAAAAGAAGCCAACACACCGGGCAGTGGTGGTCGAAACAAAACGGCGGTCCGCATACTTTGGCTCGCTCGCACTAATCTTGTTAGCAGTAATTAGGGCGGAGGACACGGTTGGCGACACCTGGGAACCGGCCGGGAGCGCCGCGGGGCCAAAGTATCGAGCTCACTTCCTGTCGCTGTCCTCCGGCCACACGTGGTGCGTGCGTGCGTGCGTGTTGGTGGCCTAGCAGGGCACCGCCGGTCGGCCGGAGATCGACCGGCTCCGGAGCGGCGCAGACCCATCTCCGGTGCGCCTCGAAGCTGTGCGCCGACCGCGCCCGCAGATTTTCCGGCAAATTTTCCGGCCTCACACGGTCGGGCAAACGTATAAATAGCCCAAACTAGCCGCCGTCCCGACGTAACAGAAACAAAAAAAAAATGCACAACACAAATTAAATAAAGTAAGACGTGCCGCTGCAAGTGAGTGAGTAAGTACATCCGTGTCCGTGGGCCCCTGGGCGTGCGTGTGGGTGCGAGAGCAGGGGCACAAATGATTGACAAGATGGCCACTTCGGAGGCCGCTTCGATCGTTTGGCCAATTAGAAAAGTCCTGGCGCGATCATTAGGAAAAGGTCACCCGGCGGGGTTCGGGGAAACCTTTTGCAGCCGCGAAATGTCGTCCCGAAAAAACGGCGCAGCCGGAAAATGTCCCCGCAATCCCGTTTGAGATTTGATCACCCATTTTCGGGGTGGATCGCGTTACCTTGGCCAGCTTCGAAAAGGGCCCCCCCGGGATCGCACAGGCACTTGGCACTGACACGACACGAGTGACTTCGTATGCAACTCTCGTGTGCATTATTTAAGGTGCATCGCTGACGAGTGCAATCGATATGCAAACTGCTAACCGTGCGCCAGAGCGAGACGGCACGCGTCATAAATCGCGGTTGATAAACGGTCAAACGTTGTCGAGCGGGGAGGGGGGGGAGGTATGTGTAATTCCCAGTTCCTTCGCGAGTCTCACGACACGATCGATTGTCCGTGTCCGTACGCTGGGCGGGTTGTTGTCTATTATCATCGCGGGGAGAATTGATTGCCTCGACCGTGGGCTGTAATGCAGCTATCGGTACCAGGTAGGTCATAACCCGACACACTGTTGCAGTGCTTCCCGGAGTTGTCGGGTGGGTGAATGGAATGCGTTGCTTTTGACTGGATTCCCCTGTCCAACCCAGATGCCCAGATTGACTCGCAATGAACAGCATCGTAAACGTATCATTATGATCTGTTAGATCGCACACGTTTCCATGCGGCTTGCGTCGGGTGACATAATTACGACCGTCTCTTTCTTAGGGGGCCTTTTGGCTTGGCCCTTTCGGACTAGTTCACTTCACGGCACTTGAGCGTTTTCATTGTGTGCTGATCGAAGAATGTGGAGCTTGTAAGTAAAGCATAAAGTGTTAGCATGAAAAATATCACACTTTATCTACAGTAGAAAGCAAACAGAAGTTTAGCTACTAAACATTTGAATAGTATGTGAAAAAATGAGAAAATATTCTTTTTGAATCGCTCTTTTCGAGACGTTGAATGTAAGTGAAAGGTTAAATTTGAGAGCAACATTATGACGATTTAAAAACATTTTGATGTGAATCTCGTAGAATGGTATGGCAATTTGTGGTCATAGATGAATATGAGCACCGCGAAAACATGTTTAGTTGAAGTTGGAAGTTTAAAGTTTAAAGACTGTAAACAGTAAACTAACCGATGAAGAACGTAATATATTTTAGTTATAATGGTTAAATAATCAAGGGTTATGAAAATGAAGGTCGTATTCATCAAGTTAGAGCTCGTGGGCGCATGAAATTAACAATTCAATCAATCAAACGAGTTGATAAATGTAGAGTGGATCTTCTCAAACCCTTTTCAAATCGTCTAAAATATTTGACAAAATCCCTTTCGTGCATATCATTCGACGCCAGTTATAGAATGTCGACAAAGAGCTTTGTTTTCACACAAATTCCGCACCTAACTAAGGACAATTATAAAGAAAGAATGATGTTTTACTATCGGTATGCTGTGAAACATCCCTTATTGTGAGAAAAGCTTCTATAGAGTGATGATTTTTTGGTATGACTCAACTATTATTACAAAGTGTTGAAGTTGTCTGCTATATGAGGGCGAAATCAACATAAGGAAAGAACTTACAATGGTATTATGTTTCGGGGATTCATTGTTCCAAGAAACCTTGGAGGACCTTCTTGATCCTGGTGACTCGATTGCAGGCCAAAACTAGACGAAAAAACAAAAATCCTTCAAGAAGGAACAAGTCTCATTGGGGAAACCTTCACCGTGGTGAATAGAAATAGTGCAGCAATCCACAAACTAGAACTAGTCATGCTGTATTTTGTGTATAATGAAATCAAGGTTTTTGGGCTATTTACTTCGTTGTCCAGAACATGTGGTCATTTATGAACGATGCTGTATGCGAAAAGACCCCACCCAATTTAACAGATTTAGCCATTAGCTACATGCAAACACCATAATATGATTTAACAATAATAAAATGTTGTAAAAGATCAAAAGGTGTAGCTAATTTCACAACAAATCGTCCAGCGAAGTGGAAATAAAACGTTTAGGGTTAAGCTTCTGATTTCAATTCCCCTTAAGCCACACAAATAATCGTCGCCATTTTCAGCAATTCACGCAAACTTTATGATCGTCTAGGTTTCTATGCTAAAAAGTAATTGGACTGTACATGCTACTTTCACATTTTCATACGAAAGACCAAGAAACGAAGTGAAATTGAACGGGTTTCGGTTGCCACCCATTCGCAAATCATGGAAGACACGGCATTCGCAGATTGACGAGTGTCCCGTCGCTCCCGTAGCATAAAGTTTCCAAAGCGGCAGAGTCGCTACTTCAGCGTAATCATAACCGTGAAGCTTCTCTTTTAACTTGCCAACAGACGTCCCCCACCGCTCCATCCGTAGCATCCAGCATAAAGCGGCCGTTTTGGCCGCAAGTCATTACATTCGCAGCAGCAACACGCGAGGTGACACCGGTGGCTTCATCCTTAAATGGTGGATAACCAAAACCCGTTCCCCCGGTTCGTCGACATCATCCGTGTCCGTGGCCTACAGACACGCGCCCGGCACCCGTCCGACTGTCCGCCACCGCGAAACCCATCAACCAACGTTGATGGTCGGGCGTGATGGCTACGCAGAGGGAAACACATCACACCTGAAAGGTTAAACAAATTTGTGTTTCTTTCGCTTCGCGCTCCATTTCTCTGCTGGCCACCGGTCGTGGTCGGAGCGACCGTGTCCGCAAACCGGAACGGGGTGCTTTGGCCGGTTGATGAGGTGTTGTTAGACACTTCAAGCTCCAAATGATGCCAGGTGCGGCAGCGATTCTCTTAAGCAGCCGTCAGCGACAGTCAACTCGTCAGACGACGTCTCTCGCTTTGGTTTCCACCACCGGAAGGAACTCTTAACCTAGCCTCCAAATTGCTCCTTAGAGGCAGATTTGCGTGCCAAAGCGTGCCGGGCAAACCCCGACTGTCGACACGATTGTCTTCGTCGGACCCTAGCATAAACAGACCATGGAGGGCCGAACCACTGTTTCTGTTGACTCTACAACGAACCGTTACATGCGCGACCTTCACGCGTTAAACGCTGGCCCGCTCTCTACGGTGACTGTTTCTCCCTTTTCTGTTTCACATTTCGCAATCGTCACCAGTTTTTGTTCGTTTGTTTCGCTGCTCATTGTTTTGCCTTTCGGAGGCACCGATGCAGTTGCACCGACGGAAGTGCATCATTTGGAAGTGGAGCGAATGAAAGAGAATGCCGAGGGACAAGTGAAAACATTAAAAATGTGCTCTGGCATTCCTTTTAATTGATAGTTTAATGACCGGTCGGTGTTGTTTTTTTTTCGAGGCTTCCCAACACCAGCGTGGCGTTGATTGGGCTGCAATAGACGTCACCCAGGAACGGGTTCTACCGGATCGGGGGAATAAAAATGCACCCGTACGGGTGGTAATTACGCATCACGGACCTGTGGAGGACTTTGTCGTTTTTTTAATTCCACTCGGATGCCTGCGTTTGATCATTCTCCTCTGATGAGTCCGTTGTTGTTGCCGTTCGCCCCGATGGGCGACAATCTCAAAGTCAATGAATTCAAACTTCAGTGGATCATCACTATTCAATAGATTTCAACGAGCTGGTAACAGTTTATATGCGAGCGAAAAGCTTCACAATCGTGTTGGAAAATATCGTTAAATTAATCCATCGTAAAGTGTTTTTGTGGGGAGTACTTTTTCATGACTTCGATATGAATAAAAGTGTTACTGAATGATGACTTATCTCAATGAATGTTTATGGCGAACATTCTCTTGCTGAAGTTGTTTGATGAAGAATTGTCAGCATTGCTCGAGTTCCATGGGAATGACTAGAAAATTGTCTTTTGGGTCCAACCTAAATTGAAAAAAGAGGCATTTGCGAATTACTGATTGCACGGCAGAAAAGAAAGGGATGCTTGTACCGAATCGTCACTGCTGATGAAAAGAGGAGTTATTACGAGAGTCCTAGACGCAAAAAGGCCTGGGTTAAGTAGGTCCATCGCAGCCAAAGCGAAATATTCACTGCGCAAAGGTTATGCTGTGTATATGGTGGGATACGAAAGATGTGGTGTACTGTGAGCTTTTAAAACACATCCCAAACCGATCAAAGCTGGTCTCGAAAATAAAATACTTTCATTAAAGTAGTCATATGTTCTGTTGTTATAGTCAGACCACAAGAACAATTGCATGAATTAGTTCAAAGTCCTAATATATTTCCTGTGTAATATGCTTTCAGGAGAAAGTTACATCTCTCCATACCTGTAGTTAAGTCTCTCCAACGAGGACCCTTTTTTTGTGCCCACTGTATTTAAAGTCTGTAACACACCCATACTCAATTGAAAACTGCCACCATGAGTCCAACTGTGTTGAAAATCTTTGTATTTAAATAAAAACCTACAGACAGTGGACGTTGACACATGTTTGTGGCCACCTACTTGAAGTCACTGAAGCGTTTGGTTCAACTAAATGGAAGGGCTAAGGCCAAAAATCGTGCGAACAAAAGGGCTTAAGACGCTCTCTCGCCAATATTTGTATACGTGCCAATATAAATTCGTCAATTTTCAGGACCCTTTCGCGGAAACTCCTCAGCGATGAGGCCACACAACTTTCGGTACCACTTCGGTACTTTATCGAAGGACACTTGAGCCACCCTCAAGGTGACTGCAATCACGTATTTTCCGCCTTATCCTCCATGGGCAACGCACACAAACACACACGCAGTGACGCAGGCGCACGTGTCACCGCTTACATCCTGTGGGCCTGTGGGAAGGCGAAACCGATGGAGACCGTTCCTAGGGGCGGACGCCCCAGAATCAAGGTGTAATGCTATAAATTATCTTGTTTAGAGAGTGTGCGGGTGACGCTTTGGAGGGAACTTGTTTCAAAACTTCTAACCCCAAACAGTCAGCCAGAGGGGCGCGCTTGTTTTGTGGACCAATTTTCGGTGCGAATTTTAAGGCGATGCGCGGTGAAGTTCAAATTCAATTGACGAACGTCTTGTTGGGACAACATCAAGCAATATTTTTGCATTAGCGCAATATTTTCCATCCACGCAAATCATGGCCGTTTTATGAGGCTCCCCCCACGGGTCGCCTTATCACTTTGGCCCCCACCCCTATTCCGATTTCCGATTGCCGGAATCGTACGTGCGGAGATAAAATAATAATTTCGCTATAAAATCTTAATTATAGCACGGAATGCGTGACCATAAAGGGAACGACTTTCGAACGAGGCGGCTCGGCAAGATTACCGCTGCCAAGGTGTAAAACGACCGACGGCCTCAAATGCAGATCCCGAATGGCTTCTTAACTTGCCGGTTTGACGACGTCATCATAACCCCCAATTCGGGCCGCAAGCCTCCGAAGAATACTCGTTCCAAGCGTCCCAGATACTAAGCCATCGGGCCTTGGCACCCGAGACGTGGCCGCGTATCCTTTCCGCACGCAGTGACTCATCGTCCGTCACCAGCATCGATCCGCTCGGGCGGGCTCGGGATCGACCTCTGCCAGGTACGACCCGGCAATGGTCGAAAGTGGAACGAAAACGGAAAAGTCCAACAGCAAAATCGTCGCCGGAAGTTGACTTTTGTCACGTTTCGGTGCTTCGGGTCCCGTTGGCCACTTCACCGTCCTTCAGTCCGAGCAACCGAGGTCGGCTTTATCGCGACACGCCGCTGCCACTTGCTGGCTGACTGGCTGGCTACGGGGAGTACTCATTCGACAGGCCGCACCGTGGTTCCCACTTTGCGACCACAATCGTCCGGGTGTTGGTGTTCCGAGTTTCCGCTTTTTCCGCGCCCCCGGGCTCTCCGACAGCCGAGGGTTTGAGCCAAGAGAGAGTCGCACTCGAACCGTGACACATACGCAAATGGCGCACACGGCAGCAGAAAACCTTTTTCGTTTTACGACATCACCCACCCGGCGAGCGGACCCACCCACACCCACCCCCGCATTATCCCGAAAAGTACAAATTTCTTCGAATTCAGAGCCATTAAAGAAGTCTCAATCTGTGCGCGCGAGGCGACATTTTTGCCTGATGGTTGGTCTTTGTTTTTATTTTTATTTTTTGGCTGCACTGCTGTGGGGTCCGGTGACTAACGGGGGGCCGCCCCCATCTGGACCCCGGACGGGCCACGTGCTCGTCTAGGGTTCCGGCTAACGTATTTCATTCCCAAAGGGGCCGAGCACCATCTGGCCGAGAAATGTGCTTCCGTCGAGGTTTCCTGGCGGATTGATTTGATGTCTCCAAATACCGGTGGCCGTGACGGATCGTGCCCGAAACGGTACGCCCTCTGGCGGTGCAAAAGGAAGGAGCGATTTAAGACACATTTAGTCACCCTTCCGTCGGGTGCTTCCCGCTGAACAATGTCCCGCCACCGAGCCGAGCAATTCGTAACACAATGTCCGCCCGTCTTGAGATGATGGCAAAACATTAGCGCCCTGACCCCGGGCACGGCGATCCCTCACTACGGTCTCGTCTCAAGGTCTTGCGGCGTCTCAGAAGACGCCGTCACGCAGGGCACCAATCGGTGGCAAGATTGACGATCAAACAGCTGGCAGCATTTCGCCGATGGAATCGTCGGTACGATTGGGCCGGCCGCTGGTCACAGACCCCTGGCTGTCGGGGTTGCTCCCCGCAACCGCGCATTCCCATTCCCTGGGAAGGGTGTTATTTTTGTGTAAGACCTGTATGGGCCGAGCCGGCCGGGGACACACTTTGATGCGGCCCCTAAATCGCACAGCGACAATCGGAACCCTTGGCACGATCGTTCACGAGCGATGCTCGTGACACTTTTAATGCGTGCCACACCAAGCGGTGCTCGCGAACTATCCGGCCACCGACTAATGGCCGCGCTGACATTCCCTTTTATCCCTATTTTAATACTGTTGTTGAAATTCAAACATTAATCTCGAGTTAATCCCGAGCCGGTTCTCCTTCCAAGACTTCTGACTTGATTAACGTAGTTTTAAGTTGCGTGCAGGTTATTTTTTTTAAATTTGAAACTCTAGGATCAAGCGTGTAGTTAACACAAATAAGAAATAAAATTATGTTGAAAAGTGTTAAAAATGACTCATTATCAATGCTGTTAGTTAGAAATATAATAATCCTCAAGCTGGCTTTTGGCAGTCTTCCGTGAAACGATTGCTAAGCCAGCTGTTATCCAATGGTTCGCTTAACGAAACATGGCCACGATCAAACCGCACAACATTTAATCACCTCAGGACGTGGGCCAAGCCAGGAAAATGAAGTCTGCACGGTGGTTTGCCGATCGATTGATGGGAAACGATCGGTAATGCAGTTCTCGTGAACGGTCAACCTTTAAAGCAGGGAGCTCGCCGAGCCGAGCATGCGTCGCGCATAAATCACCCGGCACCGAAATGTTGTTCAGCAGCACCAGGGATTCACCCAGATCCCTGCCCGGTGTCCTAGATACGGCTCAACGGTTGCTCCACTGCCAACCACGTAAAAACCTTCCGTGCCCGGGCTGTGGCGTGTGATTATTTCATTTACTGCGCCACCAATGGCGTGTGGGCCCCGGTCGGTTGGTCGGCAGCGATCACAAAATGGCCGATTTGAGAAGATTTGCTTAAAATGCTGTCGATTATCCCCGGCGAGCAATTAAACGTGCCGCCGAAGGGCGCAGCTTTGGGCACAATTTTAGATCCTCTACCGTTTTCAATTGACATTTAGTTTCGACTTTCTCATTGTGGCCTTTCACGGAAAAGGGAATTATTAGTCGGCACGTTTCAGATCCGTGCCTTAATCGAATTGAGACGTGTTAATGGGTGGTTCATCTAGCTACGTTTCTTGCAAACACGACAATTCTGCTTGTTAACATAACCACCAAGGCATGGAATGAGCTTTTCAAAATTCGTACAGTTTGAGTTGAAGACTCACCTCTTTGGAAATAAGTATTTATCATTTCCCCAATTTTTGCAATCTTATGACGTCCCATTTTGTAAATTTTACAGCTTTTACTAAATGTTTACAAATTCCAGAATGAAGTTTGACGTTTTAAAAGTAGTAAAAATTGGTATTGTAAAATTCAAAATCTTGATGCATCACCCTCTACATCTAAATTCATACTTTTATTTCATTTTATTTTCATTTTCTTCATTATCTCTTCTCTGTCACTGTTGGTGCATTTGCATCTGTTTTATGGGTCTGCGCACTGACAACATCCCAGTTGGCCCATCCTTTCCCTTCCAATATTTTTATTGACAAATATTAAAATGGATGAGCCGCTTTTCATATTGTCAACCTAATCTGCCAACACGCGGACCCATTTGGCGGATACACTTCGTGTTGGCCATTTTTCGTACCCACGTACGGCTTTCGTGACAAAACAAAATTTCGACTAATCACCGCACCCGCTAATCACTGTATCTGTGTGTAATTATCACGATTATGCTCAAAGGAGTGCGCAAACACTTATTAGCCCCACTGGCGTGCCAGTAATCGGTCGCTGCGACCGGGCAAACATAGCTCTCCGTCCCCGGGCCGAAAACATATTTGTCTGCAGCATAACACCAGCGGCCGACCCGAGGCGGGTAATGTATTAATTATTCAATCTGACACGAAACCGGCCCCGAAGGTTGCCGGCTCTGACCACGCAACAGGACGGGGAGCTTCCCAGCATACGGGTAGCCATAAAGTTGCTGGCTGGTAGTATCGAGCAGTAATAATAGAGGACTCAACCCGGGACACTCTACCCAAAACGATAACGATGATCGATGATCGATGGCGCTCGGGTACGGTTCGCGGTTATGACAAAATAAGTAATCCCGCGAAGATGAAACCGGACCAAGACCGGAGGGTCAGTAGACCGGAGGGTCAGTAGACCGGAGTGTGGCCGCGTCCCGACGGCCATATGGAAGACCACCCGACGGCCGGTTCTGCGAATCGCACCGCACACACGCGGTGGCCAGCGAAATGATTATAAAATTACAAAATCATTCATCTGTCAGGCTGGCAGACGGGTGGGGAACCGGAGCAGAGCTGGTTGCCCCTCCGTGACGGAACCGCCTTCCCGCTGTTATGTATTTTTAACCCGATCCGGTGTGGTCCCCGGGGCCCCTTTTTACTTCTCGTTTTCGGTGTCTTTTCGTTGTTCAGCGACCAACAAATCGTCACTTTTCTTGTAGATTTAAATTAATTACAACATGTCTGACCGCCGCCGCCCTCGCCACCGTCACCGGCCCCCCTTCATTTGAGAAGAAGGTGAAATGGTGAGAGCGTTTCTGAGGTGGAACACTCTTACAGCGTACCAATGCGAGAAGCATTCTTCAGGTTCCGAGAATGTTGGGGCTTGGTGCGAATAAAAGAATGTCGGTCTGCTGCCTTTACTGAGGACTTCAGGTTTTATGTATGGAGCACATTGTTCAACAGTATTTTAAAATGAAAAAGTTCACTTAATCAGAGTTCGTATTAGGCTAATGTAAACATTAGCGTTCCAGTAAACAGCTCCTATTTAAGCACCAGCCTTCTATCAGCTAGATCAGATAGTTGGAAAGGTACGTTGTTCCTCTTTCAAACGCAACCAATTTCACGCAAATCGGATAGCAGATGAAAAACTTATGCCGGTTTATGTGTCATTAGGTTTAGTGCCCGTGCTTGAATCGCTTGAGTGCCGCCATAAAATGATCCTTTCATGGCCAATTTGAGCTTAGGGAGTAGGAAAAGTGTTACAAGGTGAACACACATCAGGCGGCTACGGAGCGTGGTCGATGAAACAAATTGATTTTTTCTTCAAACAATTGTTAACTGCGACGGTTTTTTGAATTGGTTTTTTGTTGTGTATCTAAAACATCTGCTTGTTTACCGCACTTTCAGGTCGTACTCATAAAATGCTTAATCGTTTTATCATTTTAATACTTCTAAGTAGTATTCCCGGTTAGCCGTCTCACCTTAACGAACCAATTCCTTGTGGATCAAATTCTTCGAGTCATAAAAAGTGATCAGAATTGTCTTTATTCTTGACTTTGGTTTTGGTTTGGTTTGTTTGCTTGTTTTTGACTTCGTTTACACCATACAATTCTTGCTGTACTCTTAAATGCATCCTCATACAGTTGTTGCAACAAATTGTAGGATTTAAATTGAAATTATCAAGTTAAAAAAATAGTTTAATATTGTTTTTTTTTATTATTTATTTGCTTTTTATACTTTTAAATTTATGTTAATTTAATTAAGTAACTTTTTAATATCTGAATGACATCGAATGAATTTCGTATACTATTTATGAAATTTATTTGAATTCTAGTTTTACAAGGTTGTCGAATTGAGTATGAGTTTTGTTGGAAGTCGTACTGTTTGGAAAAGTATTATTTTCAAGCTCTTCCCGTTCCTGTGTCGTCTTGTGAAAAATCTATTGTTTCGCTCACTGATTTCTTTTCAAACTTCGTACGCTGCATCGGAGTGGCTCCCATTGGGGTGATTCACTTTCGAGTCCTCAGACGAGATTGGGTCCTGCGACATTTCGCGACGTAGCGGCGATCCCGGGCCATCATCTCGGGTTGGTTTTGTGTCTGCGCCGCTGACCGATCTCCGACGACGTCGTCGGAGCGTCGCCCATTCCTTGAGACAATATTCGTTGATCCGGCGACCTGGCTGGCAAAGGTGGGTCCGACCGTTAATCAACCGCGACTGGCCACTTGTTACCCCGAAATATGCTCGACGCGACAATGAATACGTAATTAAACGGCTTCGCCTCGGACGATTGCCGTCGTCGTGCGGCTGTCGCCGGAAGCGTCGATTTTAATCCTTGCGCAAAGCGCGCACAAAGTTTAAGGCATTTATTTGTTTCGTTAATTCTTATTTGACGGGTGTCGTCTTCTGCCAGTGGCAGAAACGTGACAAGGATCGCGGTTGGCACTGGAACTTCACTGGGCCGAGCCGGTCCGTGTGGTTCGAATTTTATCGCGCATTTGATAAGCTCGGGCGAACGGGCTGAGCCGTGCTGAACCGGGAGCCGGATCGTGTGCATACATAAATAAAGTGGCCGCCAGAACCAACAAACCGCCGGCGTCGACGTCGTCGTCGTCGGGGCGTGACGATTACGTTGTTTACAGGGCCATTCAAAGTGTTCGAAGTGCACGCGCGCCTCGCAGTGGCCGAGCTTACAAGGGCACGATTATGAGGCACCGTGCAAGATGCCGTTTTATGACACGTCAAACGGCATCCTATTTGGGGCCGAATAAATGGTTTCGTTTGCTTGACGTTTTAGAAGTGGAAAGAAAATAAAAAAAGCACCGACGACACATCGAACGGCCGCACCCATTGACCCCACCGTCTACCGGCCAACGATCTGCCCGATGTTTGTTTGCATATTATTTAGATTGCAAACAGATTCGCTCCGATTTGATGGCAACATATATGTTGCCTTCAATAATATGCTGGTGTCGGTGGAAAGGTGGACGACAAACGTGACAGCAGCTCGTGTGATGGGACGCGGTCCGAACGCAACACCATCTCATTCGAGAGCTCGGGATGTTCTGTGTAACTACAGAGTAATGTTTAAATGTTTCCGCCTATTGTGTGAGCCCACGATTAAAGTCTAGTTAGGTCACCAACGTCTACGGCCAACGACAGTGTCAACCCCTTGGTTTGTGTTCTGAGAAAATTGTTTCTTTTCTATTTTTTTGTTAAGAAACGCCATTTAGCGAACGATTTGCTATCGGAAGCGTGAGCGTGAGCAGGTTCTGTGAGGGATTTCTCCGATGAAGATTTATAGCACCTCGATTATGGAGCCACCATCATTAGGCAGGCGACTTGCAAAAGTTGCCGTCTCGAGAACGCCAGCGCCGGGTGCGGGTTCCTTGGACTCCAGCATCCTTTCTCTGCCGGGTGCGTTTGACAGTTCGCCTGCCGTCCTGGCACCGTCGAGATTAATGGATATCCGATGCTCTCTAGCAGTTCCGAGTCCTGCCGTGGGGTCGGAAAACGCTTGTTGGCCCCGCTCTCGGTGACATTGAATTAAATGGGCGCTTTGTTCGTGAGGTCGACCTGCTGGAGTTACCCAGGACAATGGACCAACATCACGGTTCACGCCCGTGGCCCCCATTTTATCGGTCCACGGGGAAGCATAATTATTTTGCACAAATTATTACAAGCGACCCGCCAATCCCAGAAAGTGAACGGGCGATGCTGCCCCCCTGCTGACGCTCGTTCCACCTGCCAGTCAGCGTCAAAAGCCGCGGAAAGCCTCGACCAAGTCGGCAGCGTAAATTAAAACAAACGAAAGCGTCTGCGTCATGCGTCTTCCGCGTTCGGTGCAGTTTATCAACGGCCGACATCAAACCATACAAGTGAGTCAGCCAGCACTGATAGCAGGGCCCGCCGTAATCCCGACGAAGTTCATCATTTTCGCATTTCGCGTCGGAGGCCCTCTCTACGCCTGATCGCGCTCATTATCCTGCGGAGGCTCCCGCGTGCCGGAGACAGTGCGAAAGGCACACGGCACACCGGTTCACCGTAATAAGCGGACGAAACTGCTTTTAATCAGATTTACTCTGGTAAAGCTGTAAAATCCCCCGTGTGGCGCAACTGATGCGGCCGCATGTTCCCCGACCGCTGGTGGCCTCGTTTCGATGTGACCGTTTTGCCGGTGTGTTTTCCTTTTTTCTCTTCTTTGTGTGCTTTGTGGGGCCCCCCGCTTTGACCGCCCAAAACGGGGTGATGAGTAAGGTCCACCGAAATAATGTTGACAAAATCGGCACCTTCAAACAATTGGGACACGAACCACGACGACGGCCAAGGCGGGTAGATTTGTGCCAGCATAATCAGATCAGAACGCTGTGCGAGATAAAAACAGGATGGACGCGAAACGGTCGTCATGGGGTTGGTGAAAAAGGGGGGCCGTTTAGGAGGGCCGACTCTCGTCGCCCGGCTTGAAGTTAATTAAATAGTTTAATTTTATTCCACGACAACTGCGAATAAAACGGCGCACAAACACATACACCGAAGGAATCTGCTTATGTGGTCGCTAGATCCGGCCGGCGTTTGCCCTCAGCATAGATGAAAGTTAGAACAGGGAGCTAAAGTGAGGGGCCCGGTTTTACGCTTCGATCGCCGCACTGTCGCCCATTTGTGTTTGCTCAGCGAGTGCTCTCTGCGTTGATCTGCTGGCTTGGGTAGTTCAATTAGCATTTCTGCTTTAACACAAATTGGATTTGGTATCTTTTAAGCGGTTCTTTAAAAAAATGATGAAACAATCTAATGATTCAATCATGATCCTGTTCCGTGGAATGTAATAATTTCAAAATGACAAAAAAAAACAATATGAACACATTTGTGACATAGTGAGATGTGTTTTCTCACTTGCGTGAGGGTTGCTTATTTCATCTCACTCTCAAGTAAGACACAATTTGACAGATTATTTCATGGATTATCCAAATGGAATGCACTTTTTCATGTGGTTCTAAAACATAAACAGCTTAATATTTTTCGATACTTGAACTTTTATTTGAAAGGTAAATTCATCACATTTTTAATGAAAAACAATTTTGGTCAAGTGTTTACCACAATTGGTTTGGCAGTAGCTCATTCGGTCGACCTATTTTTGAGATCATTTTCGATTGTATCTGGTTCTATTTCGGCAATAGCAACATGAATTTGGGTCTTGAGGCTGTCGCTGTAGCGTAGCAATGGCACGTAGCGCCATCCTGTTGAAACCAAATGCCTTCCAAGTTCTCAGCTTCAATTTCGCCGAAGAACTAATCAGCTAAAATCCGCACCAAACAGTCACTTGTTGTGAGTGCATTGCCTTCTCTTGCACGACAAGTGGGTTTTCCGAACCACAATACTGTTTATGAACATAGCCACATAGGTGGAAATGATATTCAATGAAATGTGCTTTGATGCATGAAATGTGCAATGAAAGTTGATGACCTATTAATTTGAAAATAAATTTTCCAAATTTTCCAATGTTCTGCAATCAAAAACCTAATGAATTAGCTGGAAAAGTGCACACAATTTTGAGCACCCTGTATTTCCCTCGTTACGCACACTGGCCACGAAGGATATACGTCGAAGAACTTATAGTACAACCCTCGCACCTGCAACGATGATAAGGAACGAGGCGGCCACTGCGACTGCACGAGCCCGTGGTGGAGAACCGAAATTGGATCGTTCCTTTGCGTAATGCGTGAGCCCGTCTTTCTCCGTGGAGAAAGACCCCAAATCCTGCGGCAATAGTATGTGTACCGTCGGATTTATTTCGATCTTTATAGCCACCGTCTCTGGTCTCTGGCCAAGGGTGCAGTATAGCTGACGCTGCCAAACCCCTGGGCGATGGCGTCCAGGCGCCCGAGGCCCACCACTGATTCCCAGTAGTTGAAGTAGAGATTTTAATAGAACCCGGGATTAACTGCTGATTGTGTACCGAGCGAAAGCCGCCGGGCTTGGCCCGTTGGCCCCAAAGTGCTGCGAGTCTGCCGTGGTGTAATGAAAGCGACCGTCCGTGGCAGGTTTATGTGGCAGCTTTCGCTGGCAGTGTCCTTTCGCTCGATTATGTGTAGTTCGCTTCTTTTCTTTACGAGTGTCGCAGCCTGTGGCATCGGTTTGGCGCTGCACCACGTACGGCCCCACCGGTATTGTATGGGAAGCTAGATAGATCGTTTCATCATCTCTCGCCACCGGTCGCCGAAAAAACGAAAATTAACCCACAATTTGATGGAAGTGATTTATAAGCCGCCCCACGGACCCATTAAAGGCTTACAGCGTCATCGGGACTCGTGGGGTCCCATCGCCCGAGACATCATGATCGATCGCGATACTGCAACGCGCCGGTGGCGTCTCTTATCGCCGCGACCATAAATCGAGCCGGGGGACCATAAACGCCGAAAATCACTTGCAGCAGCGTATGGCGCGGGCCTGCGTCGGGGTGGTCTGGCCTTTTATCTTACGACACCGTCACCGTCAGCGTCAATCGTCGCGTAATGCGGACCGCCCAGGATATGAGTGCGGTCCGTGGACAGCCGTCTCACCGTCGGCTTGACGCATGGCGCGCGCAAATATTTCCGGAATGGCGTGCGTCGGAATGTTTGGAAGCAATTAGACCCTCGGGCGAAGGGTGCCCTTGCGCCAGGAGAGAGGTTCTCGAGAATGGTTCTTGGCGCGGTGGCGGCTCACCGACTTTTCACTGCCACCACGCAGCGCACTCACTAAATGGCCGGTTTAAGTCGAATTTTACGAGTTTCTAAATTCCTGTTGTAACTGGGATGGGCCGCTTGGTTGTGGCGGTTGGAACCCGTTACGTCCGGTGGCGGTGGGCAGCATGAAAGAGCATGCTCCCGAAATAAGCAAACCCGCTGCTGCCAGACCTTTCGGCCGCTGGCGTCACGGTAAAAATAGACATTTTTCAAAAATCCGCCCAACCGACCGGCCAAACTCAGCGGGGTCCATGCGTCTCGGCGGCTGCTCCTCGATGAGGGTTGCGCCTGCGCCATGCTCGCTATGTTGGGGTAAGCTACAGACCGCCCGTGCGATGTAGTAATTTGCCCTTTTTGTTCTGTCGCCTGATTTTTCTATTTGCTCGTGTTACGTTGGGAATTTCGGCAGCAGCACGAGTTACACTGTCGGGTTCAGGTGCCGAGCGGACGCTTTGGGTGTGCGTCGTTTCACCACTACCTTATCGTGGTGGCTGGGGTGTTTATCGTGGTCACTCGCGCGTTTCCGGCTTATCCGCTGACCACACCGAAACCGACGACCAACATCTGGCCGTCGGGACGGTTACAACAGACGACCACCGGTTGGCGTAATCGGCCGCCGCTTTCGTCAGACTCCCCGGGAAAGAAGAAAACTCGAGCCGAGCCCCACCGGGAAGTCCACCGGGTCTGTGGGTAATTTTCCACCATGCGACTGGCATCTGGCCTCCTGCTCCTGTGGGCTGAATGCGAAATGCGATCCAGAAACCTGCCATCGCCCCGCGCCGAGCTGGGGCCGCAACGCAACACGGCGGGGCATTGGGTATTGGAGTTCAATTGGTTCAATATTCCACCCTCGGGACGTCTTCGCCTTCGATTGGCTCCTATACATCTCTCCCTCTCTCTCTCAGAGGAAGATTCCGGGTACGCCACCGGTGCTCTGCTCAGCGTCTCGGCCCGAGAGCTCTCGACAACGATCGTTGATTGATTAGTGTTAATTGAATTTAACAACCATCTACCAGCGCTGACGGACAGATCGGTCCGAGCCAAACCGATTGCTGGCTGGGCGGTGGGAATTCTCTCTGCGGCCAAAGAAAGCGTTGTTTAGCCGCACGGAACCTGTGCAGGAACTTTTCTCGCGTTTCGCGGGGCAGCTCAGCTCGAGTTGTCCGATAAAACCAATCTTGTGTTCGGGTGCTTTACTTTAACAACAACAGCAAATTGGCTTTCTGTTTGTTTGGTCCGTTTCCGGCTTCCGACGTCGTTGACTTCCTTTTTTCGGGCGAAGAACATTTATTCACACGAGAGGCCCTTCGGCGGAGGTTCAAGCTACGGCCAGCGCTCGTTGGAAACACTCAGGAGATTGGGCACTAAAAAGGACATCGTGGATCGTACGGCACCATTTTGGTCATATCGGGCAAAGTGTCAGGAAGTATTTGACTATTTTGAACCGGAGAGTGGGCTTGAATGTTGAATGCTGCCGTCGCTTCCTTCCTTCCTGTCTGCTCTAGAAAGGGCTTCCTAGTTTGAAGTGGTACCCGGGACCATCGACAAGTAGGCCTAAGGGCCCACATCGACTGTCAACTGTTGAATTGCTATTCAAACGAACTCGGTCAACGCTTGTGAGGAGCAGCAGGACCACCATTTCTGTCTGTCCATTGACTGTGTCGGTGAACATTTCGTTGCAGCAACCGTGTCCTGGGACTTTGAAGGTTTGGCTCATAAGACCAGAAAATGAAAGTTTATAAGATAAATGAATGACTAAAAAAATTAAGAAAAATTCAATCAATTATCAAACAATCAAACAATCTATCGATTGATAGTCATTCCAAAATTGTGACCGTATTATTAAGTCTTCCGATTCCGATTCGTAATCCAGGTGACTGCTGTATTTCAGAAAACTTTGACTTTGCCCTCATCAATTTGGAGGACAATTTCATCGAGCTAAATATCTCCAGTGAGCCGATACCGAAAAATAAGATAGATAGAGAAATTGCAGCACTTTCGCTGCGGAAAGTGTGTTCGAGATTAGTTCAAATAGACCATTTTCTCGAAAGAGCTCCGCGTATTCTATTGCCGCCCTGTGTCGATTGAACAGAGTATAAGAAGAAAGGTTTCATTTGGTTCCAATCTCCATGCGTGTCGTATTATGATGCTTTTCTAGTTAGTACATTACAAGTGTTTATGAGATGATCGAGTGTCAGTTTTGTGAGCAACAGCATCACTTATCCAACTAACCTACCCGAAGAAGTGGATAAACAAATTCAGGTTGCAATTATTTTAGTTGGACCCGGTTCGAACCTGGAACATCTAGACAGTGTCTACGCTCCCTGCTCCAACCCCGTGATAATTAACGGGCGCTTGCCCGTCCCTCATGGCCATCGGCCTTCGGCAGGCCATTCGGCCAGTGGACACATAATTACTCAGCTCGTTACCTTCGTGCCGGACCGGGGCCGGGGCCTAGTCACAGTTTTATATATTTGATATTTTGTTATTTCAATACGGCGGACCCGATAAATCATCGCACTGGCCGGCGAGACGGACGCGTGATGCACTTTACGCGATCCGCGATCTGCTCAAATTACACCACGCCCGTCACAGCTCCCAAGGACCTCCGTCGTGGCTGTGGCCCGTGGAATGTCGGTACACACGTCGATCCGCGCTCGGTGGTGTCTCGGTCGGTGGTGGGACAGGTTTGACATTTATCGATCGGTCAGCAAGAAAGGAAATGTATATTTTCTCCCTCTCTCGCTCTCTCGCTGGCTCTCTCTGTCCCTCGCCATTTTGTGACCCTCAGCATCCCAGCACTGGGACAGGATGACGCTGCTCGCCGCTCGTCGGACGGACAGCTGTTTACTGGCCAAAAATGCTGCTCCTTCGTGATCGACGACGA
Source organism: Anopheles bellator (assembly GCF_943735745.2). NCBI lineage: Eukaryota > Metazoa > Arthropoda > Insecta > Diptera > Culicidae > Anopheles > Anopheles bellator. Next base: position 32,787,829 of record NC_071286.1, read on the forward strand.
CGGCGTTTGTGGGCCGATGTGGGACCACAGGGACAGGTGCCGGTTATTATTAACATGCCTCTCCGAGAGCAGCGCGCTCTGGTTTCGGCGCCGAATGCCACGCGGCCCGGGGGCCCTGGGCTGGGCTGGGCTGGGCTGGGCTGGGCGCGATGAACAGGATGAAAAGCGAAAGCAGAACTGCGCGCGAACGGAGAAATATCATGTGTCGGCCATCACGGAGAGAGAGAGAGAGAGGCACGCGAGAAAGTCGCAATGATATGAGCGATTAAGGCATGCGCAAGGCGGGCCGGCGGGTGACTTTGGCGAGTCCGAGTTCCGTGGCCAGCTTCTTTTCGATTTTATTTTTAGTCGACCTACAGGTGCTGCCGAGTGAAGTAGTGTGCCGTTTGACGCCGCTGGTGCGCTCTCTGCCGAGCCAGTAACCTGCCACTTTGCGACGGACGGACCGGAAACCGTTTCCTGCGGTCTGCTCCGGGCAGATTCCGGTTCACGGGCCCCTCCGGACAGTGACCTCCTTCTCGGTAGGGTGCGACGCCCATCGGATGTCCCGCGGGATGTGAAGTGAAATCGAACGAACGACGATCACATTGGACACAGGGCTCCCAACGGAGCTGGTGGTCCTCGATTAATTAACATTCTGAAAGGGTGGCAGTGCACAACAGGTGGACCCTCTAGACCTTGCGCTTGCGAGTGCCGTCAACTGCCTCTCTCTTGCAAAACCGTGCGCGCTGTGGCTCTGGTGGCGAAAGTAACCCGAAAGAAGCAAACGAAGCAACGAGTGGTGTGGTCAAAAAAGCGTGGTCAACGTGAGGATCCCCGCTCGAAAGGAAGCGGCGAGCCAAACATCGAACGAAAACAACACCGGCCCATCCGGCCCCAGTCAGGGGGCGGCTAATAATATAGTGTGCGACATTAGAACGGTTTCCGTTTTCGGCGAGACGGCGGCGTTTAATTTTTGCCACTGCCACAGCTTGCCGCGATCGTCCTTTTTGGTGCCGCGCCCTATCGGTCGTCTGTGTTTGTCGTGGTGTGCCTGTGTGCGTGCTGTGGTCCGTCGCCGGCGGGAACGGTGAAAAGTGGCACGAATTGCGAAGAAATTGCCAGTGGACCAGAGAGAGTCGGCCGATGGGTGACGGTGATGATGACGTTTAGTGAGCAGCGCGTAAATATAAACGGCCTGGCGTCCATCTCGCGTCCTCGCGGTGGCCTCACAGGCGGCGTGGAAGAAGGACGGTGACGGTGATCGCCAGCAAGGGAACAGGTTGTCGCATGCACGCGGTCCGTCCATCGGTGTGTCTGTCGGTGGGTTGCGGAGTGATAACTGTGTGCCGGGTGTTGATTTTATTTTAAACCATCGGCCGTCGCCCTGGCTTTCTTCTGGGGAACTGCTGAGAAGCTGCGCCGTCCTTGATCGCGGTCTAGTGTGTGTGTGGTTTTCTTCCTTCTAAACATCCATCTTCTTCCTTCTAAACATCCATCTTCTTCCCGCTAATCCGATTCACTAGCAGCAGCAGCAGCAGCAGCAGCAACAGTATCTGGCAGCCGTAAACGATAAGTGAGTGCCAGAGTACCGGAGTGATCGATAGTGAGTTCCCGAAAGAGTCGCGAAAGTGACAGCCAACCTTTTGGAGGGCCCTGAAACGGAGTAAACAAAACAACGAGACAACCAAAATATTGTAGAGAGGAGTCGTCGGTGCGTCTCGCTTACCCGCTCGCCGGCCGTGTCTAACTCTCAGCCGCCGTCCTCGATGAGATATGGAATCGCATTTCCGTCGGTGTACCGTGCGGTGGAACGGAGCGATCGCTAGTGCCAGTTAGCGGCTAGTAACCGGTGCGGTGCGTGCCAGAGGATATACGTACAGGTGTCAGACCGAAAGCGGAAGAGCAGCAGCAAAAGCTCGTGGTGAGTGAGTTCGCGCGCGTGTGCCAAGTCGGGCCCATCAGCCGGCCCATAATCGAGAGAGAGAGGAGTGTGATCGCGAGTTTCGGCTTCCCCGTCGTGACCGGCCCGGTTCCACCACCACCGCAAAACACACCCAAGCAGGCGGCGTTGTCCTCCAG